>NC_090882.1:7427730-7505230 GCF_036669935.1 Montipora foliosa
TGCGTGTCTGGTCTTCTCGAGACAGAGGTGAGAGATGGTTTCATGTAGACTGGGACGCCCAAAATGTTCTGTTGTAAAGATGGCGGCGGGTTCACGAGTGAAGTTGTCTCTCTGACCTTTTTGTGGACGAATTCCAGGACCTACCGATACAATTTGGGTAAGTTCTGAAAGCTAAAATCTTCCATCGATGCGTTATTTTGCTGGTAGGACTGGGTGGCCCGACACTTATGAAAAAAATAGATATATATTTATATATAAAATGAGAATCGGGAGTCTTCCCTTGTCGTGGAATGGTAGAATTACCCAGAATTCTTTTTGGGCATGAACGAGGCAACTTAAGAAGCACGAGACTGGCCCTCATCGAATGGCTGAAGCGCGACCAGAGGAAACGATTTCTAGCCAGATTCTCAAGAGTAGGCCTGGTGTGTGCTGTTAACGTAGAATCTGGATTTTTGCATGATCTTCGCGGAAATTACATTCTGTCCCTCAATAAACCTAGAACAACCAGTTATGGTCTTAGTTCTTTTTTCTCACGTATCAGCTAAGTTGCGGAATGCGCTACCTGATTTATCCGTACCTATGAGTTTACTGGCTGTAAAAGAGAATCCAGGGTCGCACTTTGTACAGCGGTTTTTCTTTTTGATGAATAAATCTTTAAATATTATGTATTTAGTGGGTATATGTATATGTTATGTATTTTAGCCGTAAATGTAATGTCTCGGAGATATTAGCTCCTGTAGTTATTAGGAAATTCGAGATGAAATAGAGCTTATGCCTGTATGTATGTTACCTTTAGCAGGGCGCATGCGCACACTTTGTAATCTGCGACTCCAGTGCTTACCACATGAGAGATAAAATGACTTTTGCCTTAAATATATAAGCCAACTAATTCTTACTTTACATTGACAAGGGCGGTTTGGAGCTGTGAGTAGGCGTGGGATTTGTCACATATGGTTTAGGGGCCGACATATCTCTCCCTCAATGCCGTACCGGGAGGCGAGGTCGGTAGCAGAAAGCAGCGAAGGGCCAACTGCGTCCAAAAGCGATCGCACGGGCCGAAATCCCGGGATGACTCGTTTGGTACGACGCTCCAGCGCCGGTGTCTGGAGGTACTGCGTTTTTCTCTCTTGTTCAAACATTCCGTCAGCGCATGCGTAAATGTTCTGTGGCTCTCCGATACCTAGCCTACCAAGAAAAATTACCATGCTGGTCTTTACCAGCAATTTACATTTCAGTTCACGATTCTTCGGGCATAAACGTAATCTAAGAACCGTGCGTGTCTGGTCTTCTCGAGACAGAGGTGAGAGATGGTTTCATGTAGACTGGGACGCCCAAAATGTTCTGTTGTAAAGATGGCGGCGGGTTCACGAGTGAAGTTGTCTCTCTGACCTTTTTGTGGACGAATTCCAGGACCTACCGATACAATTTGGGTAAGTTCTGAAAGCTAAAATCTTCCATCGATGCGTTATTTTGCTGGTAGGACTGGGTGGCCCGACACTTATGAAAAAAATAGATATATATTATATATAAAATGAGAATCGGGAGTCTTCCCTTGTCGTGGAATGGTAGAATTACCCAGAATTCTTTTTGGGCATGAACGAGGCAACTTAAGAAGCACGAGACTGGCCCTCATCGAATGGCTGAAGCGCGACCAGAGGAAACGATTTCTAGCCAGATTCTCAAGAGTAGGCCTGGTGTGTGCTGTTAACGTAGAATCTGGATTTTTGCATGATCTTCGCGGAAATTACATTCTGTCCCTCAATAAACCTAGAACAACCAGTTATGGTCTTAGTTCTTTTTTCTCACGTATCAGCTAAGTTGCGGAATGCGCTACCTGATTTATCCGTACCTATGAGTTTACTGGCTGTAAAAGAGAATCCAGGGTCGCACTTTGTACAGCGGTTTTTCTTTTTGATGAATAAATCTTTAAATATTATGTATTTAGTGGGTATCTGTATATGTTATGTATTTTAGCCGTAAATGTAATGTCTCGGAGATATTAGCTCCTGTAGTTATTAGGAAATTCGAGATGAAATAGAGCTTATGCCTGTATGTATGTTACCTTTAGCAGGGCGCATGCGCACACTTTGTAATCTGCGACTCCAGTGCTTACCACATGAGAGATAAAATGACTTTTGCCTTAAATATATAAGCCAACTAATTCTTACTTTACATTGACAAGGGCGGTTTGGAGCTGTGAGTAGGCGTGGGATTTGTCACATATGGTTTAGGGGCCGACATATCTCTCCCTCAATGCCGTACCGGGAGGCGAGGTCGGTAGCAGAAAGCAGCGAAGGGCCAACTGCGTCCAAAAGCGATCGCACGGGCCGAAATCCCGGGATGACTCGTTTGGTACGACGCTCCAGCGCCGGTGTCTGGAGGTACTGCGTTTTTCTCTCTTGTTCAAACATTCCGTCAGCGCATGCGTAAATGTTCTGTGGCTCTCCGATACCTAGCCTACCAAGAAAAATTACCATGCTGGTCTTTACCAGCAATTTACATTTCAGTTCACGATTCTTCGGGCATAAACGTAATCTAAGAACCGTGCGTGTCTGGTCTTCTCGAGACAGAGGTGAGAGATGGTTTCATGTAGACTGGGACGCCCAAAATGTTCTGTTGTAAAGATGGCGGCGGGTTCACGAGTGAAGTTGTCTCTCTGACCTTTTTGTGGACGAATTCCAGGACCTACCGATACAATTTGGGTAAGTTCTGAAAGCTAAAATCTTCCATCGATGCGTTATTTTGCTGGTAGGACTGGGTGGCCCGACACTTATGAAAAAATAGATATATATTTATATATATAAAATGAGAATCGGGAGTCTTCCCTTGTCGTGGAATGGTAGAATTACCCAGAATTCTTTTTGGGCATGAACGAGGCAACTTAAGAAGCACGAGACTGGCCCTCATCGAATGGCTGAAGCGCGACCAGAGGAAACGATTTCTAGCCAGATTCTCAAGAGTAGGCCTGGTGTGTGCTGTTAACGTAGAATCTGGATTTTTGCATGATCTTCGCGGAAATTACATTCTGTCCCTCAATAAACCTAGAACAACCAGTTATGGTCTTAGTTCTTTTTTCTCACGTATCAGCTAAGTTGCGGAATGCGCTACCTGATTTATCCGTACCTATGAGTTTACTGGCTGTAAAAGAGAATCCAGGGTCGCACTTTGTACAGCGGTTTTTCTTTTTGATGAATAAATCTTTAAATATTATGTATTTAGTGGGTATCTGTATATGTTATGTATTTTAGCCGTAAATGTAATGTCTCGGAGATATTAGCTCCTGTAGTTATTAGGAAATTCGAGATGAAATAGAGCTTATGCCTGTATGTATGTTACCTTTAGCAGGGCGCATGCGCACACTTTGTAATCTGCGACTCCAGTGCTTACCACATGAGAGATAAAATGACTTTTGCCTTAAATATATAAGCCAACTAATTCTTACTTTACATTGACAAGGGCGGTTTGGAGCTGTGAGTAGGCGTGGGATTTGTCACATATGGTTTAGGGGCCGACATATCTCTCCCTCAATGCCGTACCGGGAGGCGAGGTCGGTAGCAGAAAGCAGCGAAGGGCCAACTGCGTCCAAAAGCGATCGCACGGGCCGAAATCCCGGGATGACTCGTTTGGTACGACGCTCCAGCGCCGGTGTCTGGAGGTACTGCGTTTTTCTCTCTTGTTCAAACATTCCGTCAGCGCATGCGTAAATGTTCTGTGGCTCTCCGATACCTAGCCTACCAAGAAAAATTACCATGCTGGTCTTTACCAGCAATTTACATTTCAGTTCACGATTCTTCGGGCATAAACGTAATCTAAGAACCGTGCGTGTCTGGTCTTCTCGAGACAGAGGTGAGAGATGGTTTCATGTAGACTGGGACGCCCAAAATGTTCTGTTGTAAAGATGGCGGCGGGTTCACGAGTGAAGTTGTCTCTCTGACCTTTTTGTGGACGAATTCCAGGACCTACCGATACAATTTGGGTAAGTTCTGAAAGCTAAAATCTTCCATCGATGCGTTATTTTGCTGGTAGGACTGGGTGGCCCGACACTTATGAAAAAAATAGATATATATTTATATATATAAAATGAGAATCGGGAGTCTTCCCTTGTCGTGGAATGGTAGAATTACCCAGAATTCTTTTTGGGCATGAACGAGGCAACTTAAGAAGCACGAGACTGGCCCTCATCGAATGGCTGAAGCGCGACCAGAGGAAACGATTTCTAGCCAGATTCTCAAGAGTAGGCCTGGTGTGTGCTGTTAACGTAGAATCTGGATTTTTGCATGATCTTCGCGGAAATTACATTCTGTCCCTCAATAAACCTAGAACAACCAGTTATGGTCTTAGTTCTTTTTTCTCACGTATCAGCTAAGTTGCGGAATGCGCTACCTGATTTATCCGTACCTATGAGTTTACTGGCTGTAAAAGAGAATCCAGGGTCGCACTTTGTACAGCGGTTTTTCTTTTTGATGAATAAATCTTTAAATATTATGTATTTAGTGGGTATCTGTATATGTTATGTATTTTAGCCGTAAATGTAATGTCTCGGAGATATTAGCTCCTGTAGTTATTAGGAAATTCGAGATGAAATAGAGCTTATGCCTGTATGTATGTTACCTTTAGCAGGGCGCATGCGCACACTTTGTAATCTGCGACTCCAGTGCTTACCACATGAGAGATAAAATGACTTTTGCCTTAAATATATAAGCCAACTAATTCTTACTTTACATTGACAAGGGCGGTTTGGAGCTGTGAGTAGGCGTGGGATTTGTCACATATGGTTTAGGGGCCGACATATCTCTCCCTCAATGCCGTACCGGGAGGCGAGGTCGGTAGCAGAAAGCAGCGAAGGGCCAACTGCGTCCAAAAGCGATCGCACGGGCCGAAATCCCGGGATGACTCGTTTGGTACGACGCTCCAGCGCCGGTGTCTGGAGGTACTGCGTTTTTCTCTCTTGTTCAAATATTCCGTCAGCGCATGCGTAAATGTTCTGTGGCTCTCCGATACCTAGCCTGCCAAGAAAAATTACCATGCTGGTCTTTACCAGCAATTTACATTTCAGTTCACGATTCTTCGGGCATAAACGTAATCTAAGAACCGTGCGTGTCTGGTCTTCTCGAGACAGAGGTGAGAGATGGTTTCATGTAGACTGGGACGCCCAAAATGTTCTGTTGTAAAGATGGCGGCGGGTTCACGAGTGAAGTTGTCTCTCTGACCTTTTTGTGGACGAATTCCAGGACCTACCGATACAATTTGGGTAAGTTCTGAAAGCTAAAATCTTCCATCGATGCGTTATTTTGCTGGTAGGACTGGGTGGCCCGACACTTATGAAAAAAATAGATATATATTTATATATATAAAATGAGAATCGGGAGTCTTCCCTTGTCGTGGAATGGTAGAATTACCCAGAATTCTTTTTGGGCATGAACGAGGCAACTTAAGAAGCACGAGACTGGCCCTCATCGAATGGCTGAAGCGCGACCAGAGGAAACGATTTCTAGCCAGATTCTCAAGAGTAGGCCTGGTGTGTGCTGTTAACGTAGAATCTGGATTTTTGCATGATCTTCGCGGAAATTACATTCTGTCCCTCAATAAACCTAGAACAACCAGTTATGGTCTTAGTTCTTTTTCTCACGTATCAGCTAAGTTGCGGAATGCGCTACCTGATTTATCCGTACCTATGAGTTTACTGGCTGTAAAAGAGAATCCAGGGTCGCACTTTGTACAGCGGTTTTTCTTTTTGATGAATAAATCTTTAAATATTATGTATTTAGTGGGTATCTGTATATGTTATGTATTTTAGCCGTAAATGTAATGTCTCGGAGATATTAGCTCCTGTAGTTATTAGGAAATTCGAGATGAAATAGAGCTTATGCCTGTATGTATGTTACCTTTAGCAGGGCGCATGCGCACACTTTGTAATCTGCGACTCCAGTGCTTACCACATGAGAGATAAAATGACTTTTGCCTTAAATATATAAGCCAACTAATTCTTACTTTACATTGACAAGGGCGGTTTGGAGCTGTGAGTAGGCGTGGGATTTGTCACATATGGTTTAGGGGCCGACATATCTCTCCCTCAATGCCGTACCGGGAGGCGAGGTCGGTAGCAGAAAGCAGCGAAGGGCCAACTGCGTCCAAAAGCGATCGCACGGGCCGAAATCCCGGGATGACTCGTTTGGTACGACGCTCCAGCGCCGGTGTCTGGAGGTACTGCGTTTTTCTCTCTTGTTCAAACATTCCGTCAGCGCATGCGTAAATGTTCTGTGGCTCTCCGATACCTAGCCTACCAAGAAAAATTACCATGCTGGTCTTTACCAGCAATTTACATTTCAGTTCACGATTCTTCGGGCATAAACGTAATCTAAGAACCGTGCGTGTCTGGTCTTCTCGAGACAGAGGTGAGAGATGGTTTCATGTAGACTGGGACGCCCAAAATGTTCTGTTGTAAAGATGGCGGCGGGTTCACGAGTGAAGTTGTCTCTCTGACCTTTTTGTGGACGAATTCCAGGACCTACCGATACAATTTGGGTAAGTTCTGAAAGCTAAAATCTTCCATCGATGCGTTATTTTGCTGGTAGGACTGGGTGGCCCGACACTTATGAAAAAAATAGATATATATTTATATATATAAAATGAGAATCGGGAGTCTTCCCTTGTCGTGGAATGGTAGAATTACCCAGAATTCTTTTTGGGCATGAACGAGGCAACTTAAGAAGCACGAGACTGGCCCTCATCGAATGGCTGAAGCGCGACCAGAGGAAACGATTTCTAGCCAGATTCTCAAGAGTAGGCCTGGTGTGTGCTGTTAACGTAGAATCTGGATTTTTGCATGATCTTCGCGGAAATTACATTCTGTCCCTCAATAAACCTAGAACAACCAGTTATGGTCTTAGTTCTTTTTTCTCACGTATCAGCTAAGTTGCGGAATGCGCTACCTGATTTATCCGTACCTATGAGTTTACTGGCTGTAAAAGAGAATCCAGGGTCGCACTTTGTACAGCGGTTTTTCTTTTTGATGAATAAATCTTTAAATATTATGTATTTAGTGGGTATCTGTATATGTTATGTATTTTAGCCGTAAATGTAATGTCTCGGAGATATTAGCTCCTGTAGTTATTAGGAAATTCGAGATGAAATAGAGCTTATGCCTGTATGTATGTTACCTTTAGCAGGGCGCATGCGCACACTTTGTAATCTGCGACTCCAGTGCTTACCACATGAGAGATAAAATGACTTTTGCCTTAAATATATAAGCCAACTAATTCTTACTTTACATTGACAAGGGCGGTTTGGAGCTGTGAGTAGGCGTGGGATTTGTCACATATGGTTTAGGGGCCGACATATCTCTCCCTCAATGCCGTACCGGGAGGCGAGGTCGGTAGCAGAAAGCAGCGAAGGGCCAACTGCGTCCAAAAGCGATCGCACGGGCCGAAATCCCGGGATGACTCGTTTGGTACGACGCTCCAGCGCCGGTGTCTGGAGGTACTGCGTTTTTCTCTCTTGTTCAAACATTCCGTCAGCGCATGCGTAAATGTTCTGTGGCTCTCCGATACCTAGCCTACCAAGAAAAATTACCATGCTGGTCTTTACCAGCAATTTACATTTCAGTTCACGATTCTTCGGGCATAAACGTAATCTAAGAACCGTGCGTGTCTGGTCTTCTCGAGACAGAGGTGAGAGATGGTTTCATGTAGACTGGGACGCCCAAAATGTTCTGTTGTAAAGATGGCGGCGGGTTCACGAGTGAAGTTGTCTCTCTGGCCTTTCTGTGGACGAATTCCAGGACCTACCGATACAATTTGGGTAAGTTCTGAAAGCTAAAATCTTCCATCGATGCGTTATTTTGCTGGTAGGACTGGGTGGCCCGACACTTATGAAAAAAATAGATATATTTATATATATAAAATGAGAATCGGGAGTCTTCCCTTGTCGTGGAATGGTAGAATTACCCAGAATTCTTTTTGGGCATGAACGAGGCAACTTAAGAAGCACGAGACTGGCCCTCATCGAATGGCTGAAGCGCGACCAGAGGAAACGATTTCTAGCCAGATTCTCAAGAGTAGGCCTGGTGTGTGCTGTTAACGTAGAATCTGGATTTTTGCATGATCTTCGCGGAAATTACATTCTGTCCCTCAATAAACCTAGAACAACCAGTTATGGTCTTAGTTCTTTTTTCTCACGTATCAGCTAAGTTGCGGAATGCGCTACCTGATTTATCCGTACCTATGAGTTTACTGGCTGTAAAAGAGAATCCAGGGTCGCACTTTGTACAGCGGTTTTTCTTTTTGATGAATAAATCTTTAAATATTATGTATTTAGTGGGTATCTGTATATGTTATGTATTTTAGCCGTAAATGTAATGTCTCGGAGATATTAGCTCCTGTAGTTATTAGGAAATTCGAGATGAAATAGAGCTTATGCCTGTATGTATGTTACCTTTAGCAGGGCGCATGCGCACACTTTGTAATCTGCGACTCCAGTGCTTACCACATGAGAGATAAAATGACTTTTGCCTTAAATATATAAGCCAACTAATTCTTACTTTACATTGACAAGGGCGGTTTGGAGCTGTGAGTAGGCGTGGGATTTGTCACATATGGTTTAGGGGCCGACATATCTCTCCCTCAATGCCGTACCGGGAGGCGAGGTCGGTAGCAGAAAGCAGCGAAGGGCCAACTGCGTCCAAAAGCGATCGCACGGGCCGAAATCCCGGGATGACTCGTTTGGTACGACGCTCCAGCGCCGGTGTCTGGAGGTACTGCGTTTTTCTCTCTTGTTCAAACATTCCGTCAGCGCATGCGTAAATGTTCTGTGGCTCTCCGATACCTAGCCTACCAAGAAAAATTACCATGCTGGTCTTTACCAGCAATTTACATTTCAGTTCACGATTCTTCGGGCATAAACGTAATCTAAGAACCGTGCGTGTCTGGTCTTCTCGAGACAGAGGTGAGAGATGGTTTCATGTAGACTGGGACGCCCAAAATGTTCTGTTGTAAAGATGGCGGCGGGTTCACGAGTGAAGTTGTCTCTCTGGCCTTTCTGTGGACGAATTCCAGGACCTACCGATACAATTTGGGTAAGTTCTGAAAGCTAAAATCTTCCATCGATGCGTTATTTTGCTGGTAGGACTGGGTGGCCCGACACTTATGAAAAAAATAGATATATATTTATATATAAAATGAGAATCGGGAGTCTTCCCTTGTCGTGGAATGGTAGAATTACCCAGAATTCTTTTTGGGCATGAACGAGGCAACTTAAGAAGCACGAGACTGGCCCTCATCGAATGGCTGAAGCGCGACCAGAGGAAACGATTTCTAGCCAGATTCTCAAGAGTAGGCCTGGTGTGTGCTGTTAACGTAGAATCTGGATTTTTGCATGATCTTCGCGGAAATTACATTCTGTCCCTCAATAAACCTAGAACAACCAGTTATGGTCTTAGTTCTTTTTTCTCACGTATCAGCTAAGTTGCGGAATGCGCTACCTGATTTATCCGTACCTATGAGTTTACTGGCTGTAAAAGAGAATCCAGGGTCGCACTTTGTACAGCGGTTTTCTTTTTGATGAATAAATCTTTAAATATTATGTATTTAGTGGGTATCTGTATATGTTATGTATTTTAGCCGTAAATGTAATGTCTCGGAGATATTAGCTCCTGTAGTTATTAGGAAATTCGAGATGAAATAGAGCTTATGCCTGTATGTATGTTACCTTTAGCAGGGCGCATGCGCACACTTTGTAATCTGCGACTCCAGTGCTTACCACATGAGAGATAAAATGACTTTTGCCTTAAATATATAAGCCAACTAATTCTTACTTTACATTGACAAGGGCGGTTTGGAGCTGTGAGTAGGCGTGGGATTTGTCACATATGGTTTAGGGGCCGACATATCTCTCCCTCAATGCCGTACCGGGAGGCGAGGTCGGTAGCAGAAAGCAGCGAAGGGCCAACTGCGTCCAAAAGCGATCGCACGGGCCGAAATCCCGGGATGACTCGTTTGGTACGACGCTCCAGCGCCGGTGTCTGGAGGTACTGCGTTTTTCTCTCTTGTTCAAACATTCCGTCAGCGCATGCGTAAATGTTCTGTGGCTCTCCGATACCTAGCCTACCAAGAAAAATTACCATGCTGGTCTTTACCAGCAATTTACATTTCAGTTCACGATTCTTCGGGCATAAACGTAATCTAAGAACCGTGCGTGTCTGGTCTTCTCGAGACAGAGGTGAGAGATGGTTTCATGTAGACTGGGACGCCCAAAATGTTCTGTTGTAAAGATGGCGGCGGGTTCACGAGTGAAGTTGTCTCTCTGGCCTTTCTGTGGACGAATTCCAGGACCTACCGATACAATTTGGGTAAGTTCTGAAAGCTAAAATCTTCCATCGATGCGTTATTTTGCTGGTAGGACTGGGTGGCCCGACACTTATGAAAAAATAGATATATATTTATATATATAAAATGAGAATCGGGAGTCTTCCCTTGTCGTGGAATGGTAGAATTACCCAGAATTCTTTTTGGGCATGAACGAGGCAACTTAAGAAGCACGAGACTGGCCCTCATCGAATGGCTGAAGCGCGACCAGAGGAAACGATTTCTAGCCAGATTCTCAAGAGTAGGCCTGGTGTGTGCTGTTAACGTAGAATCTGGATTTTTGCATGATCTTCGCGGAAATTACATTCTGTCCCTCAATAAACCTAGAACAACCAGTTATGGTCTTAGTTCTTTTTTCTCACGTATCAGCTAAGTTGCGGAATGCGCTACCTGATTTATCCGTACCTATGAGTTTACTGGCTGTAAAAGAGAATCCAGGGTCGCACTTTGTACAGCGGTTTTCTTTTTGATGAATAAATCTTTAAATATTATGTATTTAGTGGGTATCTGTATATGTTATGTATTTTAGCCGTAAATGTAATGTCTCGGAGATATTAGCTCCTGAGTTATTAGGAAATTCGAGATGAAATAGAGCTTATGCCTGTATGTATGTTACCTTTAGCAGGGCGCATGCGCACACTTTGTAATCTGCGACTCCAGTGCTTACCACATGAGAGATAAAATGACTTTTGCCTTAAATATATAAGCCAACTAATTCTTACTTTACATTGACAAGGGCGGTTTGGAGCTGTGAGTAGGCGTGGGATTTGTCACATATGGTTTAGGGGCCGACATATCTCTCCCTCAATGCCGTACCGGGAGGCGAGGTCGGTAGCAGAAAGCAGCGAAGGGCCAACTGCGTCCAAAAGCGATCGCACGGGCCGAAATCCCGGGATGACTCGTTTGGTACGACGCTCCAGCGCCGGTGTCTGGAGGTACTGCGTTTTTCTCTCTTGTTCAAACATTCCGTCAGCGCATGCGTAAATGTTCTGTGGCTCTCCGATACCTAGCCTACCAAGAAAAATTACCATGCTGGTCTTTACCAGCAATTTACATTTCAGTTCACGATTCTTCGGGCATAAACGTAATCTAAGAACCGTGCGTGTCTGGTCTTCTCGAGACAGAGGTGAGAGATGGTTTCATGTAGACTGGGACGCCCAAAATGTTCTGTTGTAAAGATGGCGGCGGGTTCACGAGTGAAGTTGTCTCTCTGGCCTTTCTGTGGACGAATTCCAGGACCTACCGATACAATTTGGGTAAGTTCTGAAAGCTAAAATCTTCCATCGATGCGTTATTTTGCTGGTAGGACTGGGTGGCCCGACACTTATGAAAAAATAGATATATATTTATATATAAAATGAGAATCGGGAGTCTTCCCTTGTCGTGGAATGGTAGAATTACCCAGAATTCTTTTTGGGCATGAACGAGGCAACTTAAGAAGCACGAGACTGGCCCTCATCGAATGGCTGAAGCGCGACCAGAGGAAACGATTTCTAGCCAGATTCTCAAGAGTAGGCCTGGTGTGTGCTGTTAACGTAGAATCTGGATTTTTGCATGATCTTCGCGGAAATTACATTCTGTCCCTCAATAAACCTAGAACAACCAGTTATGGTCTTAGTTCTTTTTTCTCACGTATCAGCTAAGTTGCGGAATGCGCTACCTGATTTATCCGTACCTATGAGTTTACTGGCTGTAAAAGAGAATCCAGGGTCGCACTTTGTACAGCGGTTTTTCTTTTGTATGAATAAATCTTTAAATATTATGTATTTAGTTTGTATCTTTATATGTTATTTATTTTAGACGTTAATGTTATGTCTCGGGGATATTAGCTCCTGTAGTTATTAGTAAATTCGTGATGAAATAGAGCTTATGCCTGTATGTATGTTACCTTAGCAGGGCGCATGCGCACACTTTGTAATCTGCGACTCCAGTGCTTACCACATGAGAGATAAAATGACTTTTGCCTTAAATATATAAGCCAACTAATTCTTACTTTACATTGACAAGGGCGGTTTGGAGCTGTGAGTAGGCGTGGGATTTGTCACATATGGTTTAGGGGCCGACATATCTCTCCCTCAATGCCGTACCGGGAGGCGAGGTCGGTAGCAGAAAGCAGCGAAGGGCCAACTGCGTCCAAAAGCGATCGCACGGGCCGAAATCCCGGGATGACTCGTTTGGTACGACGCTCCAGCGCCGGTGTCTGGAGGTACTGCGTTTTTCTCTCTTGTTCAAACATTCCGTCAGCGCATGCGTAAATGTTCTGTGGCTCTCCGATACCTAGCCTACCAAGAAAAATTACCATGCTGGTCTTTACCAGCAATTACATTTCAGTTCACGATTCTTCGGGCATAAACGTAATCTAAGAACCGTGCGTGTCTGGTCTTCTCGAGACAGAGGTGAGAGATGGTTTCATGTAGACTGGGACGCCCAAAATGTTCTGTTGTAAAGATGGCGGCGGGTTCACGAGTGAAGTTGTCTCTCTGGCCTTTCTGTGGACGAATTCCAGGACCTACCGATACAATTTGGGTAAGTTCTGAAAGCTAAAATCTTCCATCGATGCGTTATTTTGCTGGTAGGACTGGGTGGCCCGACACTTATGAAAAAATAGATATATATTATATAATAAAATGAGAATCGGGAGTCTTCCCTTGTCGTGGAATGGTAGAATTACCCAGAATTCTTTTTGGGCATGAACGAGGCAACTTAAGAAGCACGAGACTGGCCCTCATCGAATGGCTGAAGCGCGACCAGAGGAAACGATTTCTAGCCAGATTCTCAAGAGTAGGCCTGGTGTGTGCTGTTAACGTAGAATCTGGATTTTGCATGATCTTCGCGGAAATTACATTCTGTCCCTCAATAAACCTAGAACAACCAGTTATGGTCTTAGTTCTTTTTTCTCACGTATCAGCTAAGTTGCGGAATGCGCTACCTGATTTATCCGTACCTATGAGTTTACTGGCTGTAAAAGAGAATCCAGGGTCGCACTTTGTACAGCGGTTTTCTTTTTGATGAATAAATCTTTAAATATTATGTATTTAGTGGGTATCTGTATATGTTATGTATTTTAGCCGTAAATGTAATGTCTCGGAGATATTAGCTCCTGTAGTATTAGGAAATTCGAGATGAAATAGAGCTTATGCCTGTATGTATGTTACCTTTAGCAGGGCGCATGCGCACACTTTGTAATCTGCGACTCCAGTGCTTACCACATGAGAGATAAAATGACTTTTGCCTAAATATATAAGCCAACTAATTCTTACTTTACATTGACAAGGGCGGTTTGGAGCTGTGAGTAGGCGTGGGATTTGTCACATATGGTTTAGGGGCCGACATATCTCTCCCTCAATGCCGTACCGGGAGGCGAGGTCGGTAGCAGAAAGCAGCGAAGGGCCAACTGCGTCCAAAAGCGATCGCACGGGCCGAAATCCCGGGATGACTCGTTTGGTACGACGCTCCAGCGCCGGTGTCTGGAGGTACTTGCGTTTTTCTCTCTTGTTCAAACATTCCGTCAGCGCATGCGTAAATGTTCTGTGGCTCTCCGACTACCTAGCCTACCAAGAAAAATTACCATGCTGGTCTTTACCAGCAATTTACATTTCAGTTCACGATTCTTCGGGCATAAACGTAATCTAAGAACCGTGCGTGTCTGGTCTTCTCGAGACAGAGGTGAGAGATGGTTTCATGTAGACTGGGACGCCCAAAATGTTCTGTTGTAAAGATGGCGGCGGGTTCACGAGTGAAGTTGTCTCTCTGACCTTTTTGTGGACGAATTCCAGGACCTACCGATACAATTTGGGTAAGTTCTGAAAGCTAGAATCTTCCATCGATGCGTATTTTGCTGGTAGGACTGGGTGGCCCGACACTTATGAAAAAAAATAGATATATTTATATATAAAATGAGAATCGGGAGTCTTCCCTTTGTCGTGGAATGGTAGAATTACCCAGAATTCTTTTTGGGCATGAACGAGGCAACTTAAGAAGCACGAGACTGGCCCTCATCGAATGGCTGAAGCGCGACCAGAGGAAACGATTTCTAGCCAGATTCTCAAGGAGTAGGCCTGGTGTGTGCTGTTAACGTAGAATCTGGATTTTTGCATGATCTTCGCGGAAATTACATTCTGTCCCTCAATAAACCTAGAACAACCAGTTATGGTCTTAGTTCTTTTTTCTCACGTATCAGCTAAGTTGCGGAATGCGCTACCTGATTTATCCGTACCTATGAGTTTACTGGCTGTAAAAGAGAATCCAGGGTCGCACTTTGTACAGCGGTTTTTCTTTTTGATGAATAAATCTTTAAATATTATGTTTTAGTGGGTTATCTGTATATGCTATGTATTTTAGCTGTAAATGTAATGTCTCGAAGATATTAGCTCCTGTAGTTATTAGGAAATTCGAGATGAAATAGAGCTTATGCCTGTATGTATGTTACCTTTAGCAGGGCGCATGCGCACACTTTGTAATCTGCGACTCCAGTGCTTACCACATGAGAGATAAAATGACTTTTGCCTTAAATATATAAGCCAACTAAATTGTACTTTACATTGACAAGGGCGGTTTGGAGCTGTGTAGTAGGCGTGGATTTGTCACATATGGTTTAGGGGCCGACATATCTCTCCCTCAATGCCGTACGGGAGGCGAGGTCGGTAGCAGAAAGCAGCGAAGGGCCAACTGCGTCCAAAAGCGATCGCACGGGCCGAAATCCCGGGCGGACTCGTTTGGTACGACGCTCCAGCGCCGGTGTCTGGAGGTACTGCGTTTTTCTCTCTTGTTCAAATATTCCGTCAGCGCATGCGTAAATGTTCTGTGGCTCTCCGATACCTAGCCTGCCAAGAAAAATTACCATGCTGGTCTTTACCAGCAATTTACATTTCAGTTCACGATTCTTCGGGCATAAACGTAATCTAAGAACCGTGCGTGTCTGGTCTTCTCGAGAATGATTTTTAAAACTGTGATGGGTATGGGGGCCGCGTTCCCTTTCTAGCTTTGAAAATTACCATTTCATCTTCTCTTGGCTTGAGGTGTTATTTGGGACTTTGTTTTCTCTTGTAAGACAAGCTTAGGCGAGATGTGAATGGTCCCACGACAAGCAGTAAAGGAGGTAAAACGGTGTCCGAGTGCTCTGAAGTCTCTAAATACTTCGAATCAGCTCCCTATTCCACTTTTAAAACCGCCATTGAGACCCTCTCCTAACAAGGGGCCTAACAACAGCTCTATTCCACAAACCAATGCTGGGCCTTATTCAATATCTAACACTTATAGACAAGATGGCATGCATCCTTCATAGGAACCATAAAAACTTGTTGCCAAGTAAAACTTGGTGCACAAGGGAGGTTGCACCAGGATGCGGCTCCATACAAAACTCTGCAAAGTTTCGGGAAATGATTCTACAAATAACTCTGAAACGATGCACCGCACAGACCTGAAAAGAGGAAGGAGATTTTCTATTTTGTCTCCTACAACATTCCAAGTTTTTGGCTTTTTTCATTCGTGTGATAGACATGAAGGCAATCTTTCCGAACTTGTCATGAATGTTACAGGAACTTTTCATAACGATGCAATGTTGCGGCAGATCACCGAGGCGGCCATGATTATACATACTCCCCACTCCTTTATATCACTTATTTGTTAACATTTTAAGGCCTAAGTGCTTGTTTGTTTGCTTGTTTTTTTTTTTTTTACTTTTTCGGCAATAAACGGTCTGCAGAACTTGGCTCAGCCGTGTAGGGGTACGTGGAAAGAAGTGCTGCAATGAAAATCTGCTGTTTTCGGTCATGTGGGCTCAGGTATAAAAATCACGTGACAAACGTCCATTTCATATTAGAAGAGCGAGCAAGTTCGCTTAATCTGGTAGGTTTATCATTTTCTAAGTGGTTTTTTGGCCATCTTCGTCCACAGAAGCCCCCAGGCTGGCATCATTAAGGCCGGAATGTGGGTAAGGCAAGCCTTTGAAAGAAAACAGAGGTGAGAGATGGTTTCATGTAGACTGGGACGCCCAAATGTTCTCTTGTAAGGATGGCGGCGGGTTCACGAGTGAAGTTGTCTCTCTGGCCTTTCTGTGGACGAATTCCAGGACCTACCGATACAATTGGGTAAGTTCTGAAAGCTAAAATCTTCCATCGATGCGGTATTTTGCTGGTAGGACTGGGTGGCCCGACACTTATGAAAAAAAATAGATATATATATATAAATGCGAATCGGGAGTCTTCCCTTGTCGTGGAATGGTAGAATTACCCAGAATTCTTTTTGGGGCATGAACGAGGCAACTTAAGAAGCACGAGACTGGCCCTCATCGAATGGCTGAAGCGCGACCAGAGGAAACCATTTCTAGCCAGATTCTCAAGAGTAGGCCTGGTGTGTGCTGTTATCGTAGAATCTGGATTTTTGCATGATCTTCGCGGAAATTACATTCTGTCCCTCAATAAACCTTAGAAAACCCAGTTATGGTCTTAGTTCTTTTTTCTCACGTATCAGCTAAGTTGCGGGAATGCGCTACCTGATTGTATCCGTACCTATGAGTTTACTGGTTGTAAAAGAGAATCCAGGGTCGCACTTTCTTACAGCGGTTTTTCTTTTTGATGATTAAATCTTTAAATATTATGTATTTAGTGGGTATCTGTGACATGTTATGTATTTTAGCCGTAAATGTAATGTCTCGGAGATATTAGCTCCTGTAGTTATTAGGAAATTCGAGATGAAATAGAGCTTATGCCTGTATGTATGTTACCTTTAGCAGGCGCATGCGCACACTTTGTAATCTGCGACTCCAGTGCTTACCACATGAGAGATAAAATGACTTTTGCCTTAAATATATAAGCCAACTAATTCTTACTTTACATTGACAAGGGCGGTTTTGGAGCTGTGAGTAGGCGTGGGATTTGTCACATATGGTTTAGGGGCCGACATATCTCTCCCTCAATGCCGTACCGGGAGGCGAGGTCGGTAGCAGAAAGCAGCGAAGGGCCAACTGCGTCCAAAAGCGATCGCACGGGCCGAAATCCCGGGATGACTCGTTTGGTACGACGCTCCAGCGTCCGGTGTCTGGAGGTACTTGCGTTTTTCTCTCTTGTTCAAACATTCCGTCAGCGCATGCGTAATGTTCTGTGGCTCTCCGATTACCTAGCCTACCAAGAAAAATTACCATGCTGGTCTTTACCAGCAATTTACATTTCAGTTCACAATTCTTCGGGCATAAACGTAATCTAAGAACCGGGCGTGTCTGGTCTTCTCGAGACAGAGGTGAGAGATGGTTTCATGTAGACTGGGACGCCCAAAATGTTCCTGTTGTAAAGATGGCGGGCGGGTTCACGAGTGAAGTTGTCTCTCTGGCCTTTCTGTGGACGAATTCCAGGACCTACCGATACAATGTGGGTAAGTTCTGAAAGCTAAAATCTTCCATGGATGCGTTATTTTGCTGGTAGGACTGGGTTTGGCCCGACACTTATGAAAAAAAATAGATATATATATATAAAATGAGAATCGGGAGTCTTCCCTTGTCGTGGAATGGTAGAATTACCCAGAATTCTTTTTGGGCATGAACGAGGCAACTTAAGAAGCACGAGACTGGTCCCCTCATCGAAATTGCTGAAGCGCGACCAGAGGAAACGATTTCTAGCCAGATTTTCTCAAGAGTAGGCCTGGTGTGTGCTGTTAACGTAGAATCTGGATTTTTGCATGATCTTCGCGGAAATTACATTCTGTCCCTCAATAAACCTAGAACAACCAGTTATGGTCTTAGTTCTTTTTTTCTCACGTATCAGCTAAGTTGCGGAATGCGCTACCTGATTTATCCGTACCTATGAGTTTACTGGCTGTAAAAGAGAATCCAGGGTCGCACTTTGTACAGCGGTTTTTCTTTTTGCTGAATAAATCTTTAAAATATTATGTATTTAGTGGGTATCTGTATTTGTTATGTATTTTAGCCGTAAATGTAATGTCTCGGAGATATTAGCTCCTGTAGTTTATTAGGAAATTCGAGATGAAATAGAGCTTATGCCTGTATGTATGTTACCTTTAGCAGGGCGCATGGCGCACACTTTGTATCTGCGACTCCAGTGGCTTACCACATGAGAGATAAAATGACTTTTGCCTTAAATATATAAGCCAACTAATTCTTACTTTACATTGACAAGGGCGGTTTGGAGCTGTGAGTAGGCGGTGGGATTTGTCACATATGGTTTAGGGGCCGACATATCTCTCCCTCAATGCCGTACCGGGAGGCGAGGTCGGTAGGGCAGAAAGCAGCGAAGGGCCAACTGCGTCCAAAAGCGATCGCACGGGCCGAAACTCCCGGGATGACTCGTTTTTGGTACGACGCTCCAGCGCCGGTGTCTGGAGGTACTGCGTTTTTCTCTCTTGTTCAAACATTCCGTTAGCGCATGCGTAAATGTTCTGTGGCTCTCCGATTTACCTAGCCTACCAAGAAAAATTACCATGCTGGTCTTTACCAGCAATTTACATTTCAGTTCACGATTCTTCGGGCATAAACGTAATCTAAGAACCGTGGCGTGTCTGGTCTTCTCGAGACAGAGGTGAGAGATGGTTTCATGTAGACTGGGACGCCCAAAATGTTCTGTTGTAGGATGGCGGCCGGGGGTTCACGAGTGAAGTTGTCTCTCTGGACCTTTTTGTGGACGAATTCCAGGACCTACCGATACAATTTGGGTAAGTTCTGAAAGCTAAAATCTTCCATCGATGCGGTATTTTTGGCTGTAGGACTGGGTGGCCCGACACTTATGAAAAAAATAGATATATATATATATAAACTGAGAATCGGGAGTCTACCCCTGTCGTGGAATGGTAGAGCTGCCCAGATTTCTATTTGGGCATGAACGAGGCGTCGTTAGAAGCACGAGACTGGCCCTCTTCGAATGGCTGAAGCGCGACCAGAGGAAACGATTTCTAGCCAGATTCTCAAGAGTAGGCCTGGTGTGTGCTGTTAACGTAGAATCTGGATTTTTGCATGATCTTCGCGGAAATTACATTCTGTCCCTCAATAAACCTAGAACAACCAGTTATGGTCTTAGTTTCTTTTTTCTCACGTATCAGCTAAGTTGCGGAATGCGCTACCTGATTTATCCGTACCCTATGAGTTTACTGGCTGTAAAAGAGAATCCAGGGTCGCACTTTGTACAGCGGTTTTTCTTTTTGATGAATAAATCTTTAAATATTATGTATTTAGTGGGTATCTGTATATGTTATGTATTTTAGCCGTAAATGTAATGTCTCGGAGATATTAGCTCCTGTCGGTATTAGGAAATTCGAGATGAAATAGAGCTTATGCCTGTATGTATGTTACCTTTAGCAGGGGGCGCATGCGCACACTTTGTAATCTGGCGACTCCAGTGCTTACCACATGAGAGATAAAATGACTTTTGCCTTAAATATATTAAGCCAACTAATTCTTTACTTTACCTTGACAAGGGCGGTTTTGGAGCTGTGAGTAGGCGTGGGATTTGTCACATATGGTTTAGGGGCCGACATATCTCTCCCTCAATGCCGTACCGGGAGGCGAGGTCGGTAGCAGAAAGCAGCAAAGGGCCAACTGCGTCCAAAAGCGATCGCACGGGCCGAAATCCCGGTATGACTCGTTTGGTACGACGCTCCAGCGCCGGTGTCTGGAGGTACTGCGTTTTTCTCTCTTGTTCAAACATTCCGTTAGCGCATGCGTAAATGGTCTGTGGCTCTCCGAATACCTAGCCTAACCAAGAAAAATTACCATGCTGGTCTTTACGCAGCAATTTACATTTCAGTTCACAATTCTTCGGGCATAAACGTAACCTAAGAACCGTGCGTGTCTGGTCTTCTCGAGACAGAGGTGAGAGATGGTTTCATGTAGACTGGGCCGCCCAAAATGTCTCCTTGTAAGGATGGCGGCGGGTTCACGAGTGAAGTTGTCTCTCTGGCCTTTCTGTGGACGAATTCCAGGACCTACCGATACAATTTGGGTAAGTTCTGAAAGCTAAATCTTCCATGGATGCGGTATTTTGCTGGTAGGACTGGGTTGGCCCGACACTTATGAAAAAAAATAGATAGATATATATAAAATGAGAATCGGGAGTCTTCCCTTGTCGTGGAATGGTAGAATTACCCAGAATTCTTTTTGGGCATGAACGAGGCAACTTAAGAAGCACGAGACTGGCCCCTCATCGAATGGCTGAAGCGCGACCAGAGGAAACCATTTCTAGCCAGATTCTCAAGAGTAGGCCTGGTGTGTGCTGTTAACGTAGAATCTGGATTTTTGCATGATCTTCGCGGAAATTACATTCTGTCCCTCAATAAACCTAGAAAAACCAGTTTATGGTCTTAGTTCTTTTTTCTCACGTATCAGCTAAGTTGCGGAATGCGCTACCTGATTTATCCGTACCTATGAGTTTACTGGCTGTAAAAGAGAATGCCAGGGTCGCACTTTCTACAGCGGTTTTTCTTTTTGATGAATATATCTTTAAATATTATGTATTTAGTGGGTATCTGTATTTGTTATGTATTTTAGCCGTAAATGTAATGTCTGCGGAGATATTAGCTCCTGTAGTTATTAGGAAATTCGAGATGAAATAGAGCTTATGCCTGTATGTATGTTACCTTTAGCAGGGCGCATGCGCACACTTTGTAATCTGCGACTCCCAGTGCTTACCACATGAGAGATAAAATGACTTTTGCCTTAAATATATAAGCCAACTAATTCTTACTTTACATTGACAAGGGCGGTTTGGAGCTGTGAGTAGGCGTGGGATTTGTCACATATGGTTTAGGGGCCGACATATCTCTCCCTCAATGCCGTACCAGGGAGGCGAGGTCGGTAGCAGAAAGCAGCGAAGGGCCAAACTGCGTCCAAAAGCGATCGCACGGGCCGAAATCCCGGGATGACTCGTTTTGGTACGACGCTCCAGCGCCGGTGTCTGGAGGTACTGCGTTTTTCTCTCTTGTTCAAACATTCCGTTTCAGCGCATGCGTAAACTGTTCTGTGGTCTTCTCCGATACCTAGCCTACCAAGAAAAATTACCATGCTGGTCTTTACCAGCAATTTACATTTCAGGTTCACAATTCTTCGGGCATAAACGTAACCTAAGAACCGTGCAGTGTCTGGTCTTCTCGAGACAGAGGGAGAGATGGTTTCATGTAGACTGGGACGCCCAAAATGTTCTGTTGTAAGGATGGCGGCGGGTTCACGAGTGAAGTTGTCTCTCTGGCCTTTCTGTGGACGAATTCCAGGACCTACCCGATACAATTTGGGTAAGTTCTGAAAGCTAAAATCTTTCATGGATGCGTTATTTTGCTGGTAGGACTGGGTGGCCCGACACTTATGAAAAAAATAGATATATATATATAAAATGAGAATCGGGAGTCTTCCCTTGTCGTGGAATGGTAGAATTACCCAGAATTCTTTTTGGGCATGAACGAGGGCAACTTAAGAAGCACGAGACTGGCCCTCATCGAATGGCTGAAGCGCGACCAGAGGAAACCATTTCTAGCCAGATTCTCAAGAGTAGGCCTGGTGTGTGCTGTTAACGTAGAATCTGGATTTTTGCATGATCTTCGCGGAAATTACATTCTGTCCCTCAATAAACCTAGAGCAACCAGTTATGGTCTTAGTTCTTTTTTCTCACGTATCAGCTAAGTTGCGGAATGCGCTACCTGATTTATCCGTACCTATGAGTTTACTGGTTGTAAAAGAGAATCCAGGGTCGCACTTTCTACAGCGGTTTTTCTTTTTGATGAATAATCTTTAAATATTATGTATTTAGTAGGTATCTGTTTTGTTATGTATTTTAGCCGTAAATGTAATGTCTCGGAGATATTAGCTCCTGTAGTTATTAGGAAATTCGAGATGAAATAGAGCTTATGCCTGTATGTATGTTACCTTTAGCAGGGCGCATGCGCACACTTTGTAATCTGCGACTCCAGTGCTTACCACATGAGAGATAAAATGACTTTTGCCTTAATATATAAGCCAACTAATTCTTACTTTACATTGACAAGGGCGGTTTGGAGCTGTGAGTAGGCGTGGGATTTGTCACATATGGTTTAGGGGCCGACATATCTCTCCCTCAATGCCGTACCGGGAGGCGAGGTCGGTAGCAGAAAGCAGCAAAGGGCCAACTGCGTCCAAAAGCGATCGCACGGGCCGAAATCCCGGGATGACTCGTTTGGTACGACGCTCCAGCGCCGGTGTCTGGAGGTACTGCGTTTTTCTCTCTTGTTTCAAACATTCCGTTAGCGCATGCGTAAATGTTCTGTGGCTCTCCGATACCTAGCCTACCAAGAAAAATTACCATGCTGGTCTTTACCAGCAATTTACATTTCAGTTCACAATTCTTCGGGCATAAACGTAACCTAAGAACCGTGCGTGTCTGGTCTTCTCGAGACAGAGGTGAGAGATGGTTTCATGTAGACTGGGACGCCCAAAATGTTATGTTGTAAGGATGGCGGGCGGGTTCACGAGTGAAGTTGTCTCTCTGGCCTTTCTGTGGACGAATTCCAGGACCTACCGATACAATTTGGGTAAGTTCTGAAAGCTAAAATCTTCCATGGATGCGGTATTTTGCTGGTAGGACTGGGTGGCCCGACACTTATGAAAAAAAATAGATATATATATAAAATGAGAATCGGGAGTCTTCCCTTGTCGTGGAATGGTAGAATTACCCAGAATTCTTTTTGGGCATGAACGAGGCAACTTAAGAAGCACGAGACTGGCCCTCATCGAATGGCTGAAGCGCGACCAGAGGAAACCATTTCTAGCCAGATTCTCAAGAGTAGGCCTGGTGTGTGCTGTTAACGTAGAATCTGGATTTTTGCATGATCTTCGCGGAAATTACATTCTGTCCCTCAATAAACCTAGAGCAACCATTTATTGTCTTAGTTCTTTTTTCTCACGTATCAGCTAAGTTGCGGAATGCGCTACCTGATTTATCCGTACCTATGAGTTTACTGGTTGTAAAAGAGAATCCAGGGTCGCACTTTCTACAGCGGTTTTTCTTTTTGATGAATATATCTTTAAATATTATGTATTTAGTAGGTATCTGTATTTGTTATGTATTTTAGCCGTAAATGTAATGTCTCGGAGATATTAGCTCCTGTAGGTATTAGGAAATTCGAGATGAAATAGAGCTTATGCCTGTATGTATGTTACCTTTAGCAGGGCGCATGCGCACACTTTGTAATCTGCGACTCCAGTGCTTACCACATGAGAGATAAAATGACTTTTGCCTTAAATATATAAGCCAACTAATTCTTACTTTACATTGACAAGGGCGGTTTGGAGCTGTGAGTAGGCGTGGGATTTGTCACATATGGTTTAGGGGCCGACATATCTCTCCCTCAATGCCGTACCGGGAGGCGAGGTCGGTAGCAGAAAGCAGCAAAGGGCCAACTGCGTCCAAAAGCGATCGCACGGGCCGAAATCCCGGGATGACTCGTTTGGTACGACGCTCCAGCGCCGGTGTCTGGAGGTACTTGCGTTTTTCTCTCTTGTTCAAACATTCCGTTAGCGCATGCGTAAATGTTCTGTGGCTCTCCGATACCTAGCCTACCAAGAAAAATTACCATGCTGGTCTTTACCAGCAATTTACATTTCAGTTCACAATTCTTCGGGCATAAACGTAACCTAAGAACCGTGCGTGTCTGGTCTTCTCGAGACAGAGGTGAGAGATGGTTTCATGTAGACTGGGACGCCCAAAATGTTCTCTTGTAAGGATGGCGGCGGGTTCACGAGTGAAGTTGTCTCTCTGGCCTTTCTGTGGACGAATTCCAGGACCTACCGATACAATTTGGGTAAGTTCTGAAAGCTAAAATCTTCCATGGATGCGGTATTTTGCTGGTAGGACTGGGTGGCCCGACACTTATGAAAAAAATAGATATATATATAAAATGAGAATCGGGAGTCTTCCCTTGTCGTGGAATGGTAGAATTACCCAGAATTCTTTTTGGGCATGAACGAGGCAACTTAAGAAGCACGAGACTGGCCCTCATCGAATGGTCTGAAGCGCGACCAGAGCAAACCATTTCTAGCCAGATTCTCAAGAGTAGGCCTGGTGTGTGCTGTTAACGTAGAATCTGGATTTTTGCATGATCTTCGCGGAAATTACATTCTGTCCCTCAATAAACCTAGAACAACCAGTTATGGTCTTAGTTCTTTTTTCTCACGTATCAGCTAAGTTGCGGAATGCGGCTACCTGATTTATCCGTACCTATGAGTTTACTGGTTGTAAAAGAGAATCCAGGGTCGCACTTTCTACAGCGGTTTTTCTTTTTGATGAATATCTTTAAATATTATGTATTTAGTAGGTATCTGTATTTGTTATGTATTTTAGCCGTAAATGTAATGTCTCGGAGATATTAGCTCCTGTAGGTATTAGGAAATTCGAGATGAAATAGAGCTTATGCCTGTATGTATGTTACCTTTAGCAGGGCGCATGCGCACACTTTGTAATCTGCGACTCCAGTGCTTACCACATGAGAGATAAAATGACTTTTGCCTTAAATATATAAGCCAACTAATTCTTACTTTACATTGACAAGGGCGGTTTGGAGCTGTGAGTAGGCGTGGGATTTGTCACATATGGTTTAGGGGCCGACATATCTCTCCCTCAATGCCGTACCGGGAGGCGAGGTCGGTAGCAGAAAGCAGCAAAGGGCCAACTGCGTCCAAAAGCGATCGCACGGGCCGAAATCCCGGGATGACTCGTTTGGTACGACGCTCCAGCGCCGGTGTCTGGAGGTACTGCGTTTTTCTCTCTTGTTCAAACATTCCGTTAGCGCATGCGTAAATGTTCTGTGGCTCTCCGATACCTAGCCTACCAAGAAAAATTACCATGCTGGTCTTTACCAGCAATTTACATTTCAGTTCACAATTCTTCGGGCATAAACGTAACCTAAGAACCGTGCGTGTCTGGTCTTCTCGAGACAGAGGTGAGAGATGGTTTCATGTAGACTGGGACGCCCAAAATGTTCTCTTGTAAGGATGGCGGGCGGGTTCACGAGTGAAGTTGTCTCTCTGGCCTTTCTGTGGACGAATTCCAGGACCTACCGATACAATTTGGGTAAGTTCTGAAAGCTAAAATCTTCCATGGATGCGGTATTTTGCTGGTAGGACTGGGTGGCCCGACACTTATGAAAAAAATAGATATATATATATAAAATGAGAATCGGGAGTCTTCCCTTGTCGTGGAATGGTAGAATTACCCAGAATTCTTTTTGGGCATGAACGAGGCAACTTAAGAAGCACGAGACTGGCCCTCATCGAATGGCTGAAGCGCGACCAGAGCAAACCATTTCTAGCCAGATTCTCAAGAGTAGGCCTGGTGTGTGCTGTTAAACGTAGAATCTGGATTTTTGCATGATCTTCGCGGAAATTACATTCTGTCCCTCAATAAACCTAGAGCAACCAGTTATGGTCTTAGTTTCTTTTTTCTCACGTATCAGCTAAGTTGCGGAATGCGCTACCTGATTTATCCGCACCTATGAGTTTACTGGTTGTAAAAGAGAATCCAGGGTCGCCACTTTCTACAGCGGTTTTTTCTTTTTGATGAATATATCTTTAAATATTATGTATTTAGTAGGTATCTGTATTTGTTATGTATTTTAGGCCGTAAATGTAATGTCTCGGAGATATTAGCTCCTGTAGGTATTAGGAAATTCGAGATGAAATAGAGCTTATGCCTGTATGTATGTTACCTTTAGCAGGGCGCATGCGCACACTTTGTAATCTGCGACTCCAGTGCTTACCACATGAGAGATAAAATGACTTTTGCCTTAAATATATAAGCCAACTAATTCTTACTTTACATTGACAAGGGCGGTTTGGAGCTGTGAGTAGGCGTGGGATTTGTCACATATGGTTTAGGGGCCGACATATCTCTCCCTCAATGCCGTACCGGGAGGCGAGGTCGGTAGCAGAAAGCAGCAAAGGGCCAACTGCGTCCAAAAGCGATCGCACGGGCCGAAATCCCGGGATGACTCGTTTGGTACGACGCTCCAGCGCCGGTGTCTGGAGGTACTGCGTTTTTCTCTCTTGTTCAAACATTCCGTTAGCGCATGCGTAAATGTTCTGTGGCTCTCCGATACCTAGCCTACCAAGAAAAATTACCATGCTGGTCTTTACCAGCAATTTACATTTCAGTTCACAATTCTTCGGGCATAAACGTAACCTAAGAACCGTGCGTGTCTGGTCTTCTCGAGACAGAGGTGAGAGATGGTTTCATGTAGACTGGGACGCCCAAAATGTTCTCTTGTAAGGATGGCGGCGGGTTCACGAGTGAAGTTGTCTCTCTGGCCTTTCTGTGGACGAATTCCAGGACCTACCGATACAATTTGGGTAAGTTCTGAAAGCTAAAATCTTCCATGGATGCGGTATTTTGCTGGTAGGACTGGGTGGCCCGACACTTATGAAAAAAATAGATATATATATAAAATGAGAATCGGGAGTCTTCCCTTGTCGTGGAATGGTAGAATTACCCAGAATTCTTTTTGGGCATGAACGAGGCAACTTAAGAAGCACGAGACTGGCCCTCATCGAATGGCTGAAGCGCGACCAGAGGAAACCATTTCTAGCCAGATTCTCAAGAGTAGGCCTGGTGTGTGCTGTTAACGTAGAATCTGGATTTTTGCATGATCTTCGCGGAAATTACATTCTGTCCCTCAATAAACCTAGAGCAACCAGTTATGGTCTTAGTTCTTTTTTCTCACGTATCAGCTAAGTTGCGGAATGCGCTACCTGATTTATCCGCACCTATGAGTTTACTGGTTGTAAAAGAGAATCCAGGGTCGCACTTTCTACAGCGGTTTTTCTTTTTGATGAATATATCTTTAAATATTATGTATTTAGTAGGTATCTGTATTTGTTATGTATTTTAGCCGTAAATGTAATGTCTCGGAGATATTAGCTCCCGTAGGTATTAGGAAATTCGAGATGAAATAGAGCTTATGCCTGTATGTATGTTACCTTTAGCAGGGCGCATGCGCACACTTTGTAATCTGCGACTCCAGTGCTTACCACATGAGAGATAAAATGACTTTTGCCTTAAATATATAAGCCAACTAATTCTTACTTTACATTGACAAGGGCGGTTTGGAGCTGTGAGTAGGCGTGGGATTTGTCACATATGGTTTAGGGGCCGACATATCTCTCCCTCAATGCCGTACCGGGAGGCGAGGTCGGTAGCAGAAAGCAGCAAAGGGCCAACTGCGTCCAAAAGCGATCGCACGGGCCGAAATCCCGGGATGACTCGTTTGGTACGACGCTCCAGCGCCGGTGTCTGGAGGTACTGCGTTTTTCTCTCTTGTTCAAACATTCCGTTAGCGCATGCGTAAATGTTCTGTGGCTCTCCGATACCTAGCCTACCAAGAAAAATTACCATGCTGGTCTTTACCAGCAATTTACATTTCAGTTCACAATTCTTCGGGCATAAACGTAACCTAAGAACCGTGCGTGTCTGGTCTTCTCGAGACAGAGGTGAGAGATGGTTTCATGTAGACTGGGACGCCCAAAATGTTCTCTTGTAAGGATGGCGGCGGGTTCACGAGTGAAGTTGTCTCTCTGGCCTTTCTGTGGACGAATTCCAGGACCTACCGATACAATTTGGGTAAGTTCTGAAAGCTAAAATCTTCCATGGATGCGGTATTTTGCTGGTAGGACTGGGTGGCCCGACACTTATGAAAAAAAATAGATATATATATAAAATGAGAATCGGGAGTCTTCCCTTGTCGTGGAATGGTAGAATTACCCAGAATTCTTTTTGGGCATGAACGAGGCAACTTAAGAAGCACGAGACTGGCCCTCATCGAATGGCTGAAGCGCGACCAGAGCAAACCATTTCTAGCCAGATTCTCAAGAGTAGGCCTGGTGTGTGCTGTTAACGTAGAATCTGGATTTTTGCATGATCTTCGCGGAAATTACATTCTGTCCCTCAATAAACCTAGAACAACCAGTTATGGTCTTAGTTCTTTTTTCTCACGTATCAGCTAAGTTGCGGAATGCGCTACCTGATTTATCCGTACCTATGAGTTTACTGGTTGTAAAAGAGAATCCAGGGTCGCACTTTCTACAGCGGTTTTTCTTTTTGATGAATATATCTTTAAATATTATGTATTTAGTAGGTATCTGTATTTGTTATGTATTTTAGCCGTAAATGTAATGTCTCGGAGATATTAGCTCCTGTAGGTATTAGGAAATTCGAGATGAAATAGAGCTTATGCCTGTATGTATGTTACCTTTAGCAGGGCGCATGCGCACACTTTGTAATCTGCGACTCCAGTGCTTACCACATGAGAGATAAAATGACTTTTGCCTTAAATATATAAGCCAACTAATTCTTACTTTACATTGACAAGGGCGGTTTGGAGCTGTGAGTAGGCGTGGGATTTGTCACATATGGTTTAGGGGCCGACATATCTCTCCCTCAATGCCGTACCGGGAGGCGAGGTCGGTAGCAGAAAGCAGCAAAGGGCCAACTGCGTCCAAAAGCGATCGCACGGGCCGAAATCCCGGGATGACTCGTTTGGTACGACGCTCCAGCGCCGGTGTCTGGAGGTACTGCGTTTTTCTCTCTTGTTCAAACATTCCGTTAGCGCATGCGTAAATGTTCTGTGGCTCTCCGATACCTAGCCTACCAAGAAAAATTACCATGCTGGTCTTTACCAGCAATTTACATTTCAGTTCACAATTCTTCGGGCATAAACGTAACCTAAGAACCGTGCGTGTCTGGTCTTCTCGAGACAGAGGTGAGAGATGGTTTCATGTAGACTGGGACGCCCAAAATGTTCTCTTGTAAGGATGGCGGCGGGTTCACGAGTGAAGTTGTCTCTCTGGCCTTTCTGTGGACGAATTCCAGGACCTACCGATACAATTTGGGTAAGTTCTGAAAGCTAAAATCTTCCATGGATGCGGTATTTTGCTGGTAGGACTGGGTGGCCCGACACTTATGAAAAAAAATAGATATATATATAAAATGAGAATCGGGAGTCTTCCCTTGTCGTGGAATGGTAGAATTACCCAGAATTCTTTTTGGGCATGAACGAGGCAACTTAAGAAGCACGAGACTGGCCCTCATCGAATGGCTGAGGCGCGACCAGAGGAAACCATTTCTAGCCAGATTCTCAAGAGTAGGCCTGGTGTGTGCTGTTAACGTAGAATCTGGATTTTTGCATGATCTTCGCGGAAATTACATTCTGTCCCTCAATAAACCTAGAACAACCAGTTATGGTCTTAGTTCTTTTTTCTCACGTATCAGCTAAGTTGCGGAATGCGCTACCTGATTTATCCGCACCTATGAGTTTACTGGTTGTAAAAGAGAATCCAGGGTCGCACTTTCTACAGCGGTTTTTCTTTTTGATGAATATATCTTTAAATATTATGTATTTAGTAGGTATCTGTATTTGTTATGTATTTTAGCCGTAAATGTAATGTCTCGGAGATATTAGCTCCTGTAGGTATTAGGAAATTCGAGATGAAATAGAGCTTATGCCTGTATGTATGTTACCTTTAGCAGGGCGCATGCGCACACTTTGTAATCTGCGACTCCAGTGCTTACCACATGAGAGATAAAATGACTTTTGCCTTAAATATATAAGCCAACTAATTCTTACTTTACATTGACAAGGGCGGTTTGGAGCTGTGAGTAGGCGTGGGATTTGTCACATATGGTTTAGGGGCCGACATATCTCTCCCTCAATGCCGTACCGGGAGGCGAGGTCGGTAGCAGAAAGCAGCAAAGGGCCAACTGCGTCCAAAAGCGATCGCACGGGCCGAAATCCCGGGATGACTCGTTTGGTACGACGCTCCAGCGCCGGTGTCTGGAGGTACTGCGTTTTTCTCTCTTGTTCAAACATTCCGTTAGCGCATGCGTAAATGTTCTGTGGCTCTCCGATACCTAGCCTACCAAGAAAAATTACCATGCTGGTCTTTACCAGCAATTTACATTTCAGTTCACAATTCTTCGGGCATAAACGTAACCTAAGAACCGTGCGTGTCTGGTCTTCTCGAGACAGAGGTGAGAGATGGTTTCATGTAGACTGGGACGCCCAAAATGTTCTCTTGTAAGGATGGCGGCGGGTTCACGAGTGAAGTTGTCTCTCTGGCCTTTCTGTGGACGAATTCCAGGACCTACCGATACAATTTGGGTAAGTTCTGAAAGCTAAAATCTTCCATGGATGCGGTATTTTGCTGGTAGGACTGGGTGGCCCGACACTTATGAAAAAAAATAGATATATATATAAAATGAGAATCGGGAGTCTTCCCTTGTCGTGGAATGGTAGAATTACCCAGAATTCTTTTTGGGCATGAACGAGGCAACTTAAGAAGCACGAGACTGGCCCTCATCGAATGGCTGAAGCGCGACCAGAGGAAACCATTTCTAGCCAGATTCTCAAGAGTAGGCCTGGTGTGTGCTGTTAACGTAGAATCTGGATTTTTGCATGATCTTCGCGGAAATTACATTCTGTCCCTCAATAAACCTAGAGCAACCAGTTATGGTCTTAGTTCTTTTTTCTCACGTATCAGCTAAGTTGCGGAATGCGCTACCTGATTTATCCGTACCTATGAGTTTACTGGTTGTAAAAGAGAATCCAGGGTCGCACTTTCTACAGCGGTTTTTCTTTTTGATGAATATATCTTTAAATATTATGTATTTAGTAGGTATCTGTATTTGTTATGTATTTTAGCCGTAAATGTAATGTCTCGGAGATATTAGCTCCTGTAGGTATTAGGAAATTCGAGATGAAATAGAGCTTATGCCTGTATGTATGTTACCTTTAGCAGGGCGCATGCGCACACTTTGTAATCTGCGACTCCAGTGCTTACCACATGAGAGATAAAATGACTTTTGCCTTAAATATATAAGCCAACTAATTCTTACTTTACATTGACAAGGGCGGTTTGGAGCTGTGAGTAGGCGTGGGATTTGTCACATATGGTTTAGGGGCCGACATATCTCTCCCTCAATGCCGTACCGGGAGGCGAGGTCGGTAGCAGAAAGCAGCAAAGGGCCAACTGCGTCCAAAAGCGATCGCACGGGCCGAAATCCCGGGATGACTCGTTTGGTACGACGCTCCAGCGCCGGTGTCTGGAGGTACTGCGTTTTTCTCTCTTGTTCAAACATTCCGTTAGCGCATGCGTAAATGTTCTGTGGCTCTCCGATACCTAGCCTACCAAGAAAAATTACCATGCTGGTCTTTACCAGCAATTTACATTTCAGTTCACAATTCTTCGGGCATAAACGTAACCTAAGAACCGTGCGTGTCTGGTCTTCTCGAGACAGAGGTGAGAGATGGTTTCATGTAGACTGGGACGCCCAAAATGTTCTCTTGTAAGGATGGCGGCGGGTTCACGAGTGAAGTTGTCTCTCTGGCCTTTCTGTGGACGAATTCCAGGACCTACCGATACAATTTGGGTAAGTTCTGAAAGCTAAAATCTTCCATGGATGCGGTATTTTGCTGGTAGGACTGGGTGGCCCGACACTTATGAAAAAAATAGATATATATATAAAATGAGAATCGGGAGTCTTCCCTTGTCGTGGAATGGTAGAATTACCCAGAATTCTTTTTGGGCATGAACGAGGCAACTTAAGAAGCACGAGACTGGCCCTCATCGAATGGCTGAAGCGCGACCAGAGCAAACCATTTCTAGCCAGATTCTCAAGAGTAGGCCTGGTGTGTGCTGTTAACGTAGAATCTGGATTTTTGCATGATCTTCGCGGAAATTACATTCTGTCCCTCAATAAACCTAGAACAACCAGTTATGGTCTTAGTTCTTTTTTCTCACGTATCAGCTAAGTTGCGGAATGCGCTACCTGATTTATCCGTACCTATGAGTTTACTGGTTGTAAAAGAGAATCCAGGGTCGCACTTTCTACAGCGGTTTTTCTTTTTGATGAATATATCTTTAAATATTATGTATTTAGTAGGTATCTGTATTTGTTATGTATTTTAGCCGTAAATGTAATGTCTCGGAGATATTAGCTCCTGTAGGTATTAGGAAATTCGAGATGAAATAGAGCTTATGCCTGTATGTATGTTACCTTTAGCAGGGCGCATGCGCACACTTTGTAATCTGCGACTCCAGTGCTTACCACATGAGAGATAAAATGACTTTTGCCTTAAATATATAAGCCAACTAATTCTTACTTTACATTGACAAGGGCGGTTTGGAGCTGTGAGTAGGCGTGGGATTTGTCACATATGGTTTAGGGGCCGACATATCTCTCCCTCAATGCCGTACCGGGAGGCGAGGTCGGTAGCAGAAAGCAGCAAAGGGCCAACTGCGTCCAAAAGCGATCGCACGGGCCGAAATCCCGGGATGACTCGTTTGGTACGACGCTCCAGCGCCGGTGTCTGGAGGTACTGCGTTTTTCTCTCTTGTTCAAACATTCCGTTAGCGCATGCGTAAATGTTCTGTGGCTCTCCGATACCTAGCCTACCAAGAAAAATTACCATGCTGGTCTTTACCAGCAATTTACATTTCAGTTCACAATTCTTCGGGCATAAACGTAACCTAAGAACCGTGCGTGTCTGGTCTTCTCGAGACAGAGGTGAGAGATGGTTTCATGTAGACTGGGACGCCCAAAATGTTCTCTTGTAAGGATGGCGGCGGGTTCACGAGTGAAGTTGTCTCTCTGGCCTTTCTGTGGACGAATTCCAGGACCTACCGATACAATTTGGGTAAGTTCTGAAAGCTAAAATCTTCCATGGATGCGGTATTTTGCTGGTAGGACTGGGTGGCCCGACACTTATGAAAAAAATAGATATATATATAAAATGAGAATCGGGAGTCTTCCCTTGTCGTGGAATGGTAGAATTACCCAGAATTCTTTTTGGGCATGAACGAGGCAACTTAAGAAGCACGAGACTGGCCCTCATCGAATGGCTGAAGCGCGACCAGAGCAAACCATTTCTAGCCAGATTCTCAAGAGTAGGCCTGGTGTGTGCTGTTAACGTAGAATCTGGATTTTTGCATGATCTTCGCGGAAATTACATTCTGTCCCTCAATAAACCTAGAACAACCAGTTATGGTCTTAGTTCTTTTTTCTCACGTATCAGCTAAGTTGCGGAATGCGCTACCTGATTTATCCGTACCTATGAGTTTACTGGTTGTAAAAGAGAATCCAGGGTCGCACTTTCTACAGCGGTTTTTCTTTTTGATGAATATATCTTTAAATATTATGTATTTAGTAGGTATCTGTATATGTTATGTATTTTAGCCGTAAATGTAATGTCTCGGAGATATTAGCTCCTGTAGGTATTAGGAAATTCGAGATGAAATAGAGCTTATGCCTGTATGTATGTTACCTTTAGCAGGGCGCATGCGCACACTTTGTAATCTGCGACTCCAGTGCTTACCACATGAGAGATAAAATGACTTTTGCCTTAAATATATAAGCCAACTAATTCTTACTTTACATTGACAAGGGCGGTTTGGAGCTGTGAGTAGGCGTGGGATTTGTCACATATGGTTTAGGGGCCGACATATCTCTCCCTCAATGCCGTACCGGGAGGCGAGGTCGGTAGCAGAAAGCAGCAAAGGGTTAACTGCGTCCAAAAGCGATCGCACGGGCCGAAATCCCGGGATGACTCGTTTGGTACGACGCTCCAGCGCCGGTGTCTGGAGGTACTGCGTTTTTCTCTCTTGTTCAAACATTCCGTTAGCGCATGCGTAAATGTTCTGTGGCTCTCCGATACCTAGCCTACCAAGAAAAATTACCATGCTGGTCTTTACCAGCAATTTACATTTCAGTTCACAATTCTTCGGGCATAAACGTAACCTAAGAACCGTGCGTGTCTGGTCTTCTCGAGACAGAGGTGAGAGATGGTTTCATGTAGACTGGGACGCCCAAAATGTTCTCTTGTAAGGATGGCGGCGGGTTCACGAGTGGAGTTGTCTCTCTGGCCTTTCTGTGGACGAATTCCAGGACCTACCGATACAATTTGGGTAAGTTCTGAAAGCTAAAATCTTCCATGGATGCGGTATTTTGCTGGTAGGACTGGGTGGCCCGACACTTATGAAAAAAAATAGATATATATATAAAATGAGAATCGGGAGTCTTCCCTTGTCGTGGAATGGTAGAATTACCCAGAATTCTTTTTGGGCATGAACGAGGCAACTTAAGAAGCACGAGACTGGCCCTCATCGAATGGCTGAAGCGCGACCAGAGCAAACCATTTCTAGCCAGATTCTCAAGAGTAGGCCTGGTGTGTGCTGTTAACGTAGAATCTGGATTTTTGCATGATCTTCGCGGAAATTACATTCTGTCCCTCAATAAACCTAGAACAACCAGTTATGGTCTTAGTTCTTTTTTCTCACGTATCAGCTAAGTTGCGGAATGCGCTACCTGATTTATCCGTACCTATGAGTTTACTGGTTGTAAAAGAGAATCCAGGGTCGCACTTTCTACAGCGGTTTTTCTTTTTGATGAATATATCTTTAAATATTATGTATTTAGTAGGTATCTGTATATGTTATGTATTTTAGCCGTAAATGTAATGTCTCGGAGATATTAGCTCCTGTAGGTATTAGGAAATTCGAGATGAAATAGAGCTTATGCCTGTATGTATGTTACCTTTAGCAGGGCGCATGCGCACACTTTGTAATCTGCGACTCCAGTGCTTACCACATGAGAGATAAAATGACTTTTGCCTTAAATATATAAGCCAACTAATTCTTACTTTACATTGACAAGGGCGGTTTGGAGCTGTGAGTAGGCGTGGGATTTGTCACATATGGTTTAGGGGCCGACATATCTCTCCCTCAATGCCGTACCGGGAGGCGAGGTCGGTAGCAGAAAGCAGCAAAGGGTTAACTGCGTCCAAAAGCGATCGCACGGGCCGAAATCCCGGGATGACTCGTTTGGTACGACGCTCCAGCGCCGGTGTCTGGAGGTACTGCGTTTTTCTCTCTTGTTCAAACATTCCGTTAGCGCATGCGTAAATGTTCTGTGGCTCTCCGATACCTAGCCTACCAAGAAAAATTACCATGCTGGTCTTTACCAGCAATTTACATTTCAGTTCACAATTCTTCGGGCATAAACGTAACCTAAGAACCGTGCGTGTCTGGTCTTCTCGAGACAGAGGTGAGAGATGGTTTCATGTAGACTGGGACGCCCAAAATGTTCTCTTGTAAGGATGGCGGCGGGTTCACGAGTGGAGTTGTCTCTCTGGCCTTTCTGTGGACGAATTCCAGGACCTACCGATACAATTTGGGTAAGTTCTGAAAGCTAAAATCTTCCATGGATGCGGTATTTTGCTGGTAGGACTGGGTGGCCCGACACTTATGAAAAAAAATAGATATATATATAAAATGAGAATCGGGAGTCTTCCCTTGTCGTGGAATGGTAGAATTACCCAGAATTCTTTTTGGGCATGAACGAGGCAACTTAAGAAGCACGAGACTGGCCCTCATCGAATGGCTGAAGCGCGACCAGAGCAAACCATTTCTAGCCAGATTCTCAAGAGTAGGCCTGGTGTGTGCTGTTAACGTAGAATCTGGATTTTTGCATGATCTTCGCGGAAATTACATTCTGTCCCTCAATAAACCTAGAACAACCAGTTATGGTCTTAGTTCTTTTTTCTCACGTATCAGCTAAGTTGCGGAATGCGCTACCTGATTTATCCGTACCTATGAGTTTACTGGTTGTAAAAGAGAATCCAGGGTCGCACTTTCTACAGCGGTTTTTCTTTTTGATGAATATATCTTTAAATATTATGTATTTAGTAGGTATCTGTATATGTTATGTATTTTAGCCGTAAATGTAATGTCTCGGAGATATTAGCTCCTGTAGGTATTAGGAAATTCGAGATGAAATAGAGCTTATGCCTGTATGTATGTTACCTTTAGCAGGGCGCATGCGCACACTTTGTAATCTGCGACTCCAGTGCTTACCACATGAGAGATAAAATGACTTTTGCCTTAAATATATAAGCCAACTAATTCTTACTTTACATTGACAAGGGCGGTTTGGAGCTGTGAGTAGGCGTGGGATTTGTCACATATGGTTTAGGGGCCGACATATCTCTCCCTCAATGCCGTACCGGGAGGCGAGGTCGGTAGCAGAAAGCAGCAAAGGGCCAACTGCGTCCAAAAGCGATCGCACGGGCCGAAATCCCGGGATGACTCGTTTGGTACGACGCTCCAGCGCCGGTGTCTGGAGGTACTGCGTTTTTCTCTCTTGTTCAAACATTCCGTTAGCGCATGCGTAAATGTTCTGTGGCTCTCCGATACCTAGCCTACCAAGAAAAATTGCCATGCTGGTCTTTACCAGCAATTTACATTTCAGTTCACAATTCTTCGGGCATAAACGTAACCTAAGAACCGTGCGTGTCTGGTCTTCTCGAGACAGAGGTGAGAGATGTTTTCGTGTAGACTGGAACGCCCAAAATGGCAAAAATTACCATGCTGTTCCCAGTTGTTAAAAAAGGTGGATAACGCTATCCACTGGATAATTCACAATCCATTGGATAGTGCAATTGGTTTCACCTTTACTTATCCACTGGATGGTGATTTATCCGACGGATAGCGTTATCCACGCTTTGAACAACTGGGGGCTGGTCTTTACCAGCAATTGACATTTTAGCTCTGTTGTAAACATGGCGACGGGTTCACGAGTGAAGTTGTCTCTCTTGCCTTTCTGTGGACGAATTCCAGGACCTACCGATACAATTTGGGCAAGTTCTGAAAGCTATAATTTTCAATCGTTGCGGTATTTCGCTGGTAGGAAGGTACGTGAAAGTATATGAGGGTTAATGGATATGATTGAGTTTAGACGAAAGTACATGAGGGTTAATATATAAATTTAGAAAACAGTCCTAAGAAAATACGCGCGCTGATCTCTAGCACGAGCTGTTGACGTAGTGATGGCGCGATCAAAGAGAATTTACATTTTGATAATTAGAGTTAACAAGTTGTTTTCATTTTCCTCGTCGCGTTGTTTTCTAAAAGAAATAGAAAACATGTACTCCGTGTTGCTATTGAGTTATAGAAGGGTGACCCGAAAACACTGACCCTTACGGACCGGTCCACGGACTATCCCTACGGAACCCCTCTACGGACCACCCCAAAACAACACAGAATTAAAAATAAATAAAGAAAGATAAATAACAGCTGAAAATTTGTTTATTCCCGTTGTCTGGATGGACCACTCTTGCCAGCGAAATATCAGCCGTTACGCTGTGCAAATCCGACTAAGGCTCAGGTGTTGAATTGCCTTTTCCTTCGCTGTTCGAAAAACGGTAATATCATCTGCGTTCCTTCCGCCATTTTGTTCGGAACAGAGAGATCGTGAAGCCTGGGGCGAGTTCACAAACCCGCGGGAGAATGATCCGAACAAAATGGCGGAGAGAAGGAAAGAAAATACAAAATAATAGAACTTACTTATTATCAATCTTTTTCGAAGCATTCCGGTCCACAGCGAGGGAAGGAGCAATGTGTGATTAATAGACTCTTCGCCTAAACCTGAGCGTTAGTCTGTTAAATTTGCGGAGCGTAACGGTTGAGATTTCGCCGACACGAGTCACACGAGTGGTCTATCTAGACAACCGGTAAGTCAAATCTTTAGTTTTTATAAATTTATTTTCATTTCTATGTTGTGTCAAGGTGGTCCGTATAAGGGGTCCGTAGGGGTAGTCCGTGGACCGGTCCGTGAGGCAGTCCGTTGACCCGGATCGTAGAGGGGTCCATGGACCGGGGGTCAGTGTTTTCGGGTCACCCGTTACAGAAACAGTCGTGAAATTTTGGGAGAACTCGAAAAAGCTATGGAAACACTCGCCTGCGGCTCGTACTCCGACAGCATTTCTTGTTCAGCCAAACTTTCACTCGTGTTTCTTTAACTCAATAGAAACACGGTACATGTTTTCTATTTCTTAAATAAATGGAGGTAAATAGATATAGATGAAGGTAAATGTAATTATGGATGACTGAATATAGGGAAATAATTTAGCGTGTCCTACGTAGTTGGGGACTCGTGGTGGGTATATACGTGGGCTCTTTGCCTCAAAACTGGTATATATAATACTTGCCTCTGTTGAGAACCTTAAAACTTTTTTCGGGTGAGAATTTTAGATTGGTATTGATATTTGATTGGACTAGTAAGTGATGTTTATATGCAGTACAAAGCTTCGTATTACGGTGCATCCATAGCATTCTCCCATGAAGTACAATGTATATACCTGCCCGTAAGAATCACCTCCCTCCCCCCTCAGTTCATTTTGCGCTTGCATCCAATCTCCTCTCTTTTCTAGAAACCAAGATGGCGGTTTGAAGGTTCACTGAGTAAATTAAAGGAAGATAAAATCAGAGTGCCACTATCGTTACTCATGGATATGAAAGTTACCACAATTGTTTAAAATTGGCAGGCTGAAGTTTTCTTTATGCTTTAGTGAGTATAACAGCTGGATAATTGTGTTTAACAGCAAGCGGGGCTCTCATATAATAATGCATGTATGTGAGGTGATCTCCTTTGCTGGAATTCAACCCTGTAAAATAAGTCTACTATTTCTCCAATAGGCATAAGATTAATCTTTAACAAATCCTTTGTAAAGAGCTGTACCATGTATAATTTCAATGTTCCTAGCACACATGACAGGGTCTTTTTGAATAAGGTCTGCTTTTTGTTGCTAGCTAGGTCATATTCTTAAATAATGTCATCAGGTTAGGCAAGTAGAGCAGATCCATTCAGTATTATTAACATAACTTTTTGTGCCAGTTATACATTGCTTCAACGAACCTTGGGAATATTTATCTATTTGATATTGTTACACTTAGAGACAGATGATCTGATTCAGAACCATAACAGATCACAGCAAGTGCATATCTTGTTTATTCCGTCTCATTCTGGTGTCATTCGGTTTTATTCCAGAGTCATTCCGCCTTGTTCTGGCATATTCCACTTTATTCCGGTATATTCCGCCTTATTTATGACTGTTATTCCGGTGTCATTCCGGCTCGTTTCGGTATATTCCAGTACCATTCTTGTTCATTCTGTCTCATTCCGGTGTCATTCCGCCTCATTCTGGCATATTCCGGTTTATTCCGGTATATTCCGTTCCGTTCCGTTCCGTTCCGTTCCTGTGTTTAGTAACGCCCAGTATCCTTTGTCTTTGTCCTCTAAACCTCACTTTCAAGCTGAATTTTAATTTATCAAAAAAGGCCAATTGATTCTTTTTTACCCTTAAAAAATGATGGAAAAATATTTCTCAAAAACATTTTAAGATTAAAAAGTTTTGTGAAAAACTATGATGTTTCAACTCTAGGTGTACATGTAGCTAAACATCATTATTAAGTCAAAAAGTGTTTGTAAGACAGTATGGTGTGTAAATATGGGTGATTTAAAGAGATTTAACTAAGGAAAAAGGTTTAGCCCTTTATGGGTTCCATCTTGAAAGTGAAATGTAAATTAGGCTTTAGATTCTTAACAATGAACAGTTTTTTTGAAAACTGTATAGCTGTCGAGGAATTTTAAACTTAATACAGCATCAGGCATTATGACATATCTGACTTTTTGCAAAGATCATACCTCCTTTCAAACTCATAAAAGCATTGCTGAGCACAAAAATTGAAAAATTAAAACACCATGACAAAAAAAAACCAAATTACAGTTAAGAAAGTTTCAGAACAAACTTAATGAGGGTGTCGCACTGTGTACCTGACATAATCTGCATCACATTGTCCTTCTTCTCTGTGATAGTTATTAAATTTTTCTATTTCAATTGTTATTTAGTCTTAAGTTTCAGTTTGGTCAGCAAACTATTAAAAATCACATTGTACCTTCCAAGACCTCTAATTTTCATTTTTTTCCATAACAATTCTCCGGCCAAGAATGGATTTAAAGTGATCAAGCCCGTCTGCCCAGACTAGCACTTTCTGTGCACGCTCAAAAACTGCATTCACATTGGTACACCAGCTATGCTTCTGGATTAAGCCCTCAACCCGACCTTGGAACAAATCTTTTTGAAGCAGACGTTTGTTCAGGTAAGATAAACATTACAATTTTCATGACATACTTAATTTTTAACGTATCTAACTGTAGGACAACAATAATAGCACCCATTAGCTCTCCCCCAATCACTCACCTATTACATTTTTTATCAGCCTCAAACGACCTTAGTGCTTAACCCATTCAAACCTCAAACGCCCTAGGATGCGCTCCATTGACAAGTAAAATCGTCTGGCGTTAGAAAGAGTAAAATCTATTAAGTGTCAATTGTAGGGCCTGGGGTCAGTGGGTCTAGGCTCAAGAAAATATCGTCAGGGGATGAAATTCCCGGTGTTGTGGCTGTCCTCTGTGAGTGTGTTCTTTCCAACAGAAGTGGCCGGTGCGGCGTAATCTCTCTGAAAAGGCTTGTGGTGTATGAGGCTACCTAAGCAGAAACAGCCACAAGTCAAAAGGACTTTAATTTGCTGAGTGCTGGGACATGTAGATGTAGATGTCACCACCAACGTTTGTGAAAGAGAAAAGTTATAGCAGCATCTAGATCCAAAACAGCAAATTGAATGTTATGTGCGCATGACTTAATCAGGAAACATTTGGACCTTGAAACCTAATGCACATGTTTGAACAGTGCGCAAATTCCTTGTCGCAGGAGGATTTGAAATAAAAATTTCTTAGGTTTTGATTGAGGCATTCAAATGAAAAACACAAAAAAACAAAGAGTTGGTCATTTATTTGGGCCATTGAAGAGATACAGTAACTTTCCCACTCACTACTTCTCTTTTATTGGATCATTTGCACGCATCACTATTGTGTTTACTGGGATTGTGTCCATTGTTGCTGTGGAGTATTATTTTGTCTCCATTGTTTTCTGAATCAGCCACAGTGATAGCTGAGAACTGCCCTAACTTAATTAGCTTGCTTGCAACGGAAAGGTTTGAGTAAACTGAACACTTTACGTGGTGAATCTCACGTACTCGGGGCCTTTAATGTCGATACATATCTGTATGCTCTAGTGCCAGGTCCTTCAGCAGAGGTGTGGGGTCTAATCTTGCAAAGTGTCATTCAAATATCATGCTTTGTGATCTTTTCCAGGGTTTTCGTTGATTGATTTGTCTTCAGTTGGAAACAGTGATATTGACTACAATTAATTTCAAAGGCGTTTTTGGATCTTTCTTCAAAAGTTGACAAGGGAGCTTTGATGTGCTTGGTTTTTTTGTTTAATCATCCCAAATTCACCTCCACGTGCCACGTATGTATATTTTAATTATTTTTATTTATTTCTCTTCATGTCACTGAAATATTTTTGTCAATCATATTCTGCTGCTCACTGAAACATGACAACCAAGATTTTCAACCCACACTACCTTCCTGAAGTGTGCATCAAGGTTACTATTATCAACTTTACTGTCACCAAATCAGGAATCAGGGATACACTGCCGAGTTACGTACATTTGTACAGTAAACAGCCCAGAAATCTTTGCAAGGAGGGTACATTAATGATTATTTTTTTATGAATTTTTTTGCATTCGGGGAAAAACCTTGATTTTATGATCCAGAAAATTCACCTGTACAGGATAGCTGAGGGTTCTTTAAATGCTCTCTCACAGATTGTCTTCCTTTAGATTTTGATTTACAATTATTGAGGGAAACAGTTTGATTGGGTACCCTGTGAGAATTGCAGGGTATCATGGGATAGTCTCTTGGTGGCAAGATGTTCTTCACAGTGTTGTTGGTGTGAGTAAGTTTATTTCAGATGAGTTTTTCATGGTAGCAGAGCTACATGTAGCAATTTGAGTTTTAGCTCTCTCGGATACGTACTACATGTAATGAGGATTTGATTACTATGACAACATGGCTGCTTCCACTTTTAAGAATCTGCCAATATTTGGACTGGGAGTTTAGTATGAAACTTGGAAAAGGGAGTTGGAAATTTGGCGCCAAATTTTGTGGCGTGAACGAGAAGAAACGGGAACTTGCAGTGACTTTATCATTGCATGGACAGGCACGAGCAGAAGCAGTTGAAATTGATGTGGAAAAGTTGAGCGACCAAAATGGAATGCAAACTCTTATCGGTGAATTGGACAAGATATTTCTTCGGGATTCTGTCGATGTAGCGTATGAAAACTACACCAAATTTGATAAATATCACAGAGAAGAAGGACAAGACATGTCCAGCTTCATCATTGAGTTTGAAAGGAGATAATTATGATCTTTGCAAAAAGTCAGATGTGTCATTGCCCGATGCTGTTTGAAGTTTCAAACTCCTCGACAGTGCTGGTCTATCAGAAACGGATAGACAATTGGCTTTAACTGCAGCTACGGATTTAAAGTTTTTCTCCACGAAATCTGCACTTAAGCGAATTTTTGGAGGTTCATCACATTCAGACAGTCTTGTGGGTGGCGATGGTATTACAGTTAAGCAGGAAAATGTGTGCTATACAAAGTCTGGCAGTTCACATCATAGGCAGGATGAGACCAAAATGAAAAGAAGAGGTTGCCCTTCGGGCAAGCTGTTACTTGAGGTTACTAGCCCAAAGGTCTGACGAGCTGGCCCGAAATTAAATTGTTTGTAAACAATAATCAGATGTATTTTTGCCCTGGTTTATGATTATGCAGGAAATGTAGATCTTAACAAGTGTTGTGGAAATCCAAAAGACAATTGAGGGTAACCACCGTTTTTCAAAGATAATTCATGAATAATATTTGTAAAAAGCTTTAAAATACACAGCAATGTATGGCGTTTTTTTCTCAAACTGAAACTTAATTATTTCTCAAAAATGCCTGGTTACCCACAATTTTCTTTTTGGATACCAAGAGTATTTATCACACTACGATAATTTGGCCTCATAACGTTATCATTTTCTCTCAGGAGCTTCTGCTACACACTTTGTGGTATAAAAGCTCAATTTATCATCAGAAAAGAGGAACCGACGGTGCTTGCCCATTGGGCAAGCTACGATAAGTAAACGCTAGCCGAACAAGTCATTCCACTAGCCCTGGGCTATCGGACAGCACTTTCGTCACGCCCTGATAGGTCAACTAGGAGATCTGGTTTTAACCGCGGCTCTAGCGGTGATTAAGGGCAGAAAATGAAGAATACACAAATATAAAGGGGACTAATCCATTGGACAGATATGGAAATCGTACAAAATGTGCAATATGTGGATCAGTTTTTCACTGGGTACGGACTGCCCACACAAGGAAGATGTCCATGAGGCTGTTTGTGAAAACCAAGAAGCAAAAAGGGATTGTAATATAACTTTGCTTGCAAAAGATGTGGATCCCAGTGAAGTACTCATGTGTGAAGCCTTTTCTGTTTCGTTCAAGACGGGGGAAGATGTTTTCAGATTTGGTCAACCCACACAACACATTAAACACGCCATGGTTTACCTAGTGGAAGAACAACATCCGGGAACTTTTATTGCATCATACATGTAAATTGCACAGGCATCCCACTAGATATAATGAGGTCATCCTAACACCCCCACTTGATCTCACTTATATGTCCTAGAATTACATCCACATATTATTACACTAAATGAACTCAACATAAGATGTGGTATCTCTTAAATGGATACAATAATAACAATACGAAGTTATGCTTGTATATTACTTGTATACCTATGTCTTAAGAACCAAAAATATAATTCCTAAACTTTTGCAACTTAAATTTAGTAACTGGTTTGGTCATGACATCAGCTACCATATCGGCAGTAGGACAATACTTAATGATTATCTTGCCTGCATTCTGCGCGCTGCGAACGAAATGGTATCGAACATCAATATGTTTCGACCTTTGTTGATTGACTGGGTTCTTGGACAAGGTGATTGTACCTTGGTTGTCCTCAAAAATCAAAACAGGGCCACTTACCTCACCAATGTCCTTCACCATTTGAGTGAAATACATACCTTCTTGGACTGCTGCTGCCAGAGCAATATACTCAGCTTCACATGATGATAGAGCCACTGTTGGTTGTTTCCTTGATTTCCAAGAAATAAGAGGACCAGCTCCATTCAAACTGAAACAGTACCCACTGATACTACGTCTGTCATCTGTAGATGACGCCCAATCAGCATCACTGTAGCCTATCAGTGTAAGACCATCATCACACTTTCTATAGCACAATTCAAAATCACGAGTCCCCTTCAAGTATCTCAACACATGTTTCAAAGCTATCCAGTGTCCCTTCATGGGAGCAACCAGGAACTGTGACAACTTAGTAACAACCCAGCATATGTCTGGTCTGGTGCACGTCATAGCATACACCAAACTTCCCACTGCTTCACGGTATCGTCTAGGATCCACAGGGGTCTCAACATCAAACTCAAGCTTCTGTTCCGAAGGTGTAGACCTTGGCTTACAATTGGACATCTCAAATTTCTCAAGCACCTTAGTGATGTACCCCTTTTGATTCATCTTTACAAAGCCATCTCCCTGCTCAAAGTGAATACCCAAAAAGTATGAAAGTCTACCCAGATCTTTCATATGAAACCTCTTTTTCAGCATTCCTTTAGCTTCAGTCATTAGCAACATGTTGCTTGCTGCTATAATTATGTCATCTACCCAGACAAGCATAGCAACAAATCCACTTCCAACATGTTTGGTATACACACAATTGTCAACAGGGCTTTGAACAAAAGTGTTCTCCAACAAGAAACAGTTTAGTAAATGGTTCCAATTTCTACCCGACTGCCTTAGGCCATACAAAGATTTGTTCAGTTTATACACAAGTCTCCCTCCACTGCCTGAGGGAACTTCAAAGCCTTCAGCTTGATCCATATAAATCTCACAATCAATAGAGGCATTGAGATATGCCGTTTTCACATCCATTTGGTGCAAAACCAAATCATGTTTTGCTGCCATTTGCATTAGCGCACGCAGTGATGTGAGATTAGCAGTTGGTGCAAAGGTTTCCTGAAAATCAATACCTCTCACTTGGCTGTAACCCTTAGCAACATACCTAGCTTTGAACGTTTTAGCACCAGTGGAACTTTCTTTGATAGTGTACACCCAACGACCCTCCACTGCATTTTTGCCCTCTGGCAAATCAGACAAAGTAAATGTGTTATTTTCAATTAGGGAATTCATCTCTTCCTCCATCGCTGCCTTCCAATTGCTAGACTCAGGCGAGTCCATGGCCTCTTGGTATGTTTGAGGGAAAGCAAAAGATTTGTAACAATAATCTACACTTGTTAGTACCTGATCATCATCTTCCATGTCTGTGACATAATCACTCAGGTAGGCTGGGGGCCTTCTCGTTCTCGTAGAACGTCTCAAACCCTTGTCGGGAGGCTGGCAAGTAGGACTGGTTTCACTTTCAGGTTGGCGTTGTTCAGCCAGTCTATCCGGAACCTTTTCAGATCTGTCGACATCAAATACACTGTGTGGTGGTGGCATGAGATCATCATCATCATCATCATCGGGTAATGGCCTGTCTCTGTTTGGGTCTGTTGTTCCACCCCTTTCCTTGTCGTAGGGAACTTCACCACCCTGTACTTCATAACCTTACCTGTCTCTGGGATATACACCAGATAGGCCAGGCTTTCTTTATCATACCCAAGAAAAATCCCCTTTCTGCATCTGGGATCTAATTTCTGCTTATTCTGCTTATATGCATAGCACTCTGATCCAAAGACTCTCATGTTTGACAAAATAATTTGGTTTTCTGCCAGTGATAGCAGAGTACGCTGTTTGTTTTAAGCGGTTGTTAAAGCACCTATTGCGTATGTACGCGGCAGTCATTACTGCATAAGTCCAAAATTCTTTGCTCAAATTAGAATGCAAAAGTAAGCACCTTCCCATTACAAATAAGGTTCTCCAGTGTCGCTCTGCTGTCCCATTTTGGTGGGGAGAATAGGGTGCGGACATTTCATGCTTTATCTTATTTTTCTCCGGCAGAGACTTAAACTTCTGAGAAATAAATTCACCACCATTATCTGACCTAATACATTTGACCTCACCGTATGAAGCTGTGTCTGCCAAAAATTTTTGAGTTGCAGCTATTGTGTCACTTTTACACTTTACAAAATACACAAATACTGCGCTTGAATAGTCATCAGTAAAGGCTATTGAATATCTGAAACCCTCTCTAGAGACTGGATCAATAGGTCCGGCTAAGTCAGTATGAACCAATTCTAATGGTGCAGTAGCACGTGCATCAGGATTTCTATTCCCACTTTGGGTCATCTTCCCTTCAATACACACATTAAAATCTTGCGATTTGCTAGAACTACTATCACTTATTTTCATACCTTCCACTACATCTTTCAGTTTCAAGATTTCCTTATAATTACAGTGTCCTAAGATTTCATGCCAACCCTTCTGGTCACATGTACAGTTAACAGTGTCAGAATCAGAGTCATTCTTGTTAAAGGTATTGAGATAGTACAGTCTACCATGCTTCTCGATGTTGAACTTGGTTCCATCCTTGTAAACTAATTCAGCAGAGTCTGGATTGAAACTTACCGAAGCACCTCTTTCAGTCGCAGCTGTAGGGATGTATAATGCATTCTTCAATGTCGCATTGACACGCTTCCCAGTGGTATCCATGATGGTTATTTCAACATCTCCTCCACATTGTTAGATCATGTTCCATCTGCTAATTTGATGTAGTGCTTCTCTGGAGCGAATTTGTCATCAAAATTGCTGAATTTGGATTCATCATTGATGATGTGAGTAGTTGCATCACAGTCCACCAGTAAAGCATTTGGCTTCTTTGTAACACCTTCACCCGTACAGTTGTTGATCTCAAACACAAATGAATGCTCCGCTTCGCTGTCAGAATCCTCCAAAGTCTCAGACGCTTGCTTTACTTTATCAGTCTTATTTTTCCCTTTGCGTCGACATGCTCTGTCACTGTGAGATGAGTTATGGCACGTGTTACACCACTGTCCCCGTCTGTTCTTATTATTGCTCTTACAGAAGCGAACAATGTGCCCTGGATGGCCGCACTGATAACAGACGATATTTGACTGGGGTTCCTTCTTGTATTCCGTCTTCATCACTGAGTGACTTCCCGTCGTTACACTGGTTCGCTCGGTGTCTTCGAAGCTTCGTAACGCGACTTTAAATTCGCTAAATTTTTGTTCTTTATCGCTCTGTGTAACGACGACGACGACAAATGTCGAATAACGTAATCTGTCACTGTCTCGTGTTCCGACTTCACAAGCGATGTCAGGTCCGTATACGATGAAATTACTCTTGGCTTGCCTGTACCAGCATAGTGTGCTCGCAGGATCTTTAATGCTTTCCTGCCGTTGTCTCGTGCATCTCTCATCACAAGGGCAAGGCTTTTATCATCTAGAAATTGTATTAGCTCGGCGAAAGCTTCCTCATTCTTAGCTGCGGTAATATCCACGTCGTCATATATTTCCGAGAAACTTGACTTCCCATTGCTCATATTTTCGTTCATCCCCGTCGAAAAGAAGTCTGCCATATCTTGAACTGGGCCCATAACCTGTTTCGTTCATGACGGGAGAAGATGTTTTCAGATTTGGTCAACCCACACAACACATTAAACACGCCATGGTTTACCTCGTGGAAGAAAAACATCCGGGAACTTTTATTGCATCATACATGTAAATTGCACAGGCATCCCACTAGATATAATGAGGTCATCCTAACATTTCTACTGCAGTTGTTGACACCGCTTGTACTAAAACAGTCTGTGACCATTAATGGTTGAATATACATGTACCTACATTGATCTTCTAGATGATGATCATAAGTTGCAAGTCAAAAGAAAACCCATTGATCGCATTTTCAGATTTGTTGATGGCCAATGGGTCCAATCTGGACATCAAGTTACCATCCCAGCTACAATAATAATTATTGGTGGTACAAAGTGCACCATTGAAACTGATGTTGTGCAAAGTAAGTTGCCTCTTTTGCTGAGCAAAAATTCCTTACAGAAGGCTCAAACTGTGTTAGATATGCACAGTGACACTGCACTAATGTTTGGTCAGCCAGTGCAACTGTTTCAAACATCATCAGGCCATTATGAGGTTAACTATCAATGGAGTTATTTCAGTAGAGTTATGACTTAGAGTTAGTAAAGAGTTAACGACTTCCAAAATCCTGAATTCAAGATTTTGGAAGTCCAAAATCTTGAATTCCAAAATCTTGAATTCAGGATTTTGGAAACTTAACTCTAACTCTACGACATAACTCTATGAAAGTAACTCTAAGAATAGCTGTCCCCGGCCATTATTGTGTTAATTTATTTAATAACGACAGGGAGTCACAGTTTTTGGCCAACCAGGTTTCAAGAACTCAAGATTTGGACACGCCATTTCAATCACAGTTATGCGCTGAACAGGAAACCCTTGAATCAGAAGTGCTTCAGGTGATTGAACTCAGTTCAATGTGGGCCAACTAGGAAACCGAATGGTTTATTTGGCCACCATGCTCAAGCTCTTTTACTTAATACAATAGTAACATTGTCAGCAACTACAAATGTATGTAATTAAACTAAGTAACTACATCAAGAGGAAATAAATTGAATTGAATTAAATCAGTGACAAGGACAAACAAAGGAAGGAACTAATTAAAATTCACCAACAGTTTGGACATGCTGCAGACAAACTATTCTCTTGTTGAATGCAGGGGTGAGAGATTCAGGGCTGTTTGAAATGCTGAGGAAAGTGGTTAACAACTGTGAAACCTGTGCATTGTACAAGAAGACACCTCCAAAGCCAGCAGTTGGGCTTCCACTTGCTACAGATTTCAATCAAACTGTGGCTGTAGATTTACATGAGTTGGAGACAAATGTCTGGTATCTGCACATTATAGATGAGTTCACCAGATTCAGTGCAGGAGCTATTGTCACTTGAGAGAAAGCTGCCAAATGTCTTTGTCCAAGAGTTCATCTCGAATTGGATAAGTATAAATATTCGGGTGTCCAAAGTCCTTGTTTAGTGATAATGGTGGTGAATTCAATAACAGTGAGACAAGAGACATCTGTGAAAATATGAACATTGAGGTGATCACAACTGCTGCATAATTATGCACCGTTTAGTAATGGTCTTTTGGAGAAGCACAATCATGTTCTAACCGACATACTTTTGAAAGTGAAACATGAGAAGAAATGCAACTGGGAGACAGCTTCAAAGTGGGCCTTAAATGCAAAGAACAGCTTAATTAATGTTCATGGTTTCAGTGCATATCAGCTAGTCTTTGGAAGAAATCCAAACTTACCGGCAAATTACATCAATCAGCTTCCTGCCTTTGAGGGAACTACTGCTAGCAAAACTGTCGGTGAGAATGTCAGTGCTCTGTATGCTGCAAGGAAAGCTTTCATGGACGGTGAGTGTTCTGAAAAGATCAGGAGAGCCTTGAAGAAACAATTAAGTCCGCTCTTACACTGGTGTCAAGTATGTGATGGGTGACAAGGTGTATTACAAGAGGCCAGACAATGAAGAGTGGAAGGGACCTGGAAGAATTATTGGTCAAGATGGTAAGATAGTCTTTGTAAGACATGGTGGGGTTGTGGTCAGAGTACATGTGTGCTGGTTGCAAAAAGCTGGTGAGAGGCAGGATGCTGTGAGAAACATTAGTGAACTTCCTGGAGCCCAGCCAAAATCCAGTGGTGAGCCAGAGATGGACAGCCGAATTAATGGTGACTCGGAAGGTGATGATAATGTTGATACAGGAGCAAAGCTTCATCCACATTCCACACCAAACATAGCAGTGCAAGACCAAGAGTCAAATCCAGTTGACTCAAACAAGATCAGACCTTGGCAGTGCATCACCTCAAGTTTCAAAATGAAAATCATTCAGATAAAGAGGTTCAGACAGACCGTGATTGAATATGTAAGACAATGCTTGAATGTTGGAAGAGCGAGCCAAAACAACTGGAACTGTGTCATAGGGATGAAAGTGTTTTTGTCCACCAGGAAAGTTTTGCTTCAAGTTTGAACCGAATCAAACTGAGTAAGGCAAGGTCGCTTGAAAAGTATTCTGCAACCACTGATGAAGAAGGCAAGAACTGTGCTCTAAAGTCGGACAGCTTCTATGGATTGCAAGACAAACCAGACCGGACATTATCTTCGATACAACCATTCGGGCTTCAAAGGTAAAGTCAGCTGATGTAAAAGACCTGTTAGATGCTAACAAAGTGATAAAAAAGGTGAAATCTGAAAATGTGAAACTGAAATCCCAGAATTTGGGAGAGAGAGACTTGCACCTATTAATATACAGTGATGCATCTCTTGGAACTACAGCGGATAATGGGTCCCAAGGAGGACAGATTGTGTTCCTGGTAGGAGAAGATGAGAGGTTCATCCCCATCTGTTGGAAATCCAAGAGAATTAGTAGAGTTGTACCAGGCTGGCAGCTGAGACCTTGGCGATGGTCGATGGGATTGACCTTGGAGTTTTCTTGGCAACCTTGTTCTGTGAGGTGGCTTATGGTGTGGCAGACCCCCAGTTGCTACCTATAAAGTGTATAGCAGATTGCAAGTCTCTTTTGGATGCCATAAAGTCCAACAAATTGGTTAGCGAGAAGAGGTTATGTTTGGAGCTGGCAGCCATCAAGGAGAATTTGAGCAAAGGACATGTCACTGATGTTAAATGGGTTGAGGCTAATGAACAGCTTGGGGATGCCGTACTTCCACATGATAATCCATAGGCTGTCCCGGTATACCGAGTCGAAAGCTTTCTCCCCGAAAAGATCATAAGGATAATACAGCTGTTTTATGTGGATTTCCAATGTGCTGAAGAGAACCAAGGAGAGAGAGGTGAATGGCTCAATATTAAGACCGGTGTAAAACAAGGCTGCAACATGTCTGGATTCCTCTTTCTTATAGTGATGGAGTGGATAATGAGAAGAACTGTTGGCAAGGGGGAAAATGGCATAAGATGGAGACTTACAACAAAACTGGATGACCTAGATTTTGCAGATGACGTAGCATTACTATCCTTGTTAAGAAATCAAATGCAAGAGAAAACCTCAAGAATGGACAGGGAAGCCAAAAGGGTCAGCCTAAAAATAAACCTTGACAAGACCAACCTCATACGAATCAATGCGAAGAATCAAGCACCTATCAGCATAGTGGGTAAAAACATCAAAGAAGTAGAGGAGTTTACCTATCTTGGCGTTAAAGTCAATAAAGAAGGAGGTGGGATGGACGACTTACAGAACAGACTTTCAAAGGCAAGAGGGACATATATTAGGCTAATTAAGATCTGGAACTCCAAGAGCATCTCAAAGAGAACGTAGATGAAACTGTACAAGACCCTCATCTTGCCTGTCTTGATGTATGGATGTGAGACCTGGAAAATCACCAAGAGCGATGAACACGTTCTCAACGTGTTTCAAATCAAATACCTCCGGAAGATTCACAGCATACGTTAGCAAGATCACATCACCACCAAAGAGTTACTAGCCAGGGTGGAAATGTCACCAGTGAGTCCGGAGGAAAAGAGAGGAAGGTGGAAGTTCATTGGCCACATTCTAAGGCAGGACAGAGCGAGCGATACAAGGACGGCGTTAAATTGGAGACCAGAGGGAAAAAGACCAAAGACAACGTGGAGAAGGACCGTAGAGAGGGAGATGAAAGAAAGAGGGTGGGGTTCGTGGGACGAGGTGTGGGGCTTTGCAGTAGACAGACAGACATGGAAAGCTTCTGTGGAGGCCCTATGTGCCACCTAGCACGCAGAGGATAGGTAACGGGTAATGAACAGCTTGTCGATTGCCTAACATGGATCCTCTCCAATTAAATTGTTTAACATCTTTGAGAGTGGCAAGCTAGCATGAAATAGACACTGAAAAAAACAATGCACTTTAAAGGAAAACTGTTGAGTTTATTCACAAGCTTTTGATACAAGTGTTTAACTGTTGCTAAAAAAATAATAATAATAATTTAAAAGTAGATGAGTTCTGATTGGGTACCCTGTAAGAATTGCAGGGTATCATGGGATAGTCTTTTGGGAGCAAGACATTCTTCAAGGTGTTGTTGTTGGTGAGAGCGAGTTTATTTCAGATGAGTTTTTCAAGTTAAGCTAGTTATCTTGTTCAAAAAATGACTTCAATTCCTTAAAATTTGAATGTACTTCCTCTTTTTTTCCTTTTTCTTAAGCCATGCACTAGATTTTTGTGGGAGGCACGGTGACCTCATGGTTAGTGCACTCAACTCCAGATCCAGTGGTCCTGGTTCTGGTCCTTGCATGGCGGGGACATTGTGTTGCACTCTTCGGCAAGACACTTTACTCTCACTGTGCCTCTCTCCGCCCAGGTGTATAAATGGGTACCGGTGAATTTAATGCCGAGGGTAACTCTGTGATGGGCTGGCATCCCATCCAGGGGGGAGTAGAAATACTCCTAGTCGCTTCATGCTACAGAAACCGCAGATAAACACCGGCCTGATGGGCCTTCTAGGCTCTTAGCAGACTTAACCATGCACTAGCTTTATATGATATTGATTGATTTCTAAGAAATTTTGTTATATGATACAGTTCTTAAATTTTTAGTTATCATTGATTATTATTGTCTTCAAAGTCATAATAATTGTTTAATTGCCATTATCAGTGTTTGTTATCATTATGCATCATTGTCTATATCGTCTTCATCGTTTTCATCATCATGACTATATACCAACACCAATACCAATAAGTTTCCCAAAAATTTGGCCTGATATAACTTATAATTATTTGGCGGATATCTTGTCATAGGCATCTTAAAGCTAGCATGTAAGTAAACTTACTTTGCTCCCATGATTTCAATGCCTTCAAACCGAGTTATGATACTTTTTAAGAAAAGAAAGTGTTCTGCGTGTTTTTGCTTTTGTTCCAGGACCTGTAACAAACATGGGAACAAGTGAACTGAGCACTTAAAGGAACTTTTGTTTCTCATTGAAATTTGTTCTTAAGAACCCAAATCTGCTTAATTGGTAACCGAAGTTTCTCGTCGTAGCAAGTCGGAACTCAAATTTCCTATTAGTTTATTGAAAAGGAACTCCATGTTCCGTTTTTGTCTCTTAAGGAACAATAGGTCCTTTTCTGTGTGGTCCATTTTTCCTTTTTGTTCTCTTTCACAACAAAAGAGAACATTTGTTCCTGTTTTAATCATTCCCTAAAATTGAAGAAGAATTCATTGTTCCTATTATTGAACATAAAATTGCATTGTCCTTGACAAAAAGGAACAGCTGTTCCGACAAAGGCTGTTCTGCTTTGCGATTGTTCCTATCTACCTGCTATCAGTTCCCATTAGTGTTACAAATGAAGAACTGGAGTTGTCCTTTGCAACAAAATTCCTTGCAGTTTATCTGTTTATCAAGGTTAAAGGCTCACTGCCAATGACCTACATTTACCAGTACTTAACTGTTGAAATGGTGCACTCAGCAAAGAACAACCATGGGTTTGTCGATCAGAAAATGTTTTAAATCACTGGAAAATATAGCTTTGACTCTCTTTTCCTTACCGATACAGGCATGTAGGTGTTAGATGGCTACATTGACCATATTCGGCCTAACCTCAAACCAACTTGTCACAAGAAATGTCGGCCAACACAACAAACTTGGCAAGCTGATGAGCAAGTAATTGGTGTTTGACGCGATCAGAAAATATGTTCACCCTACTCGTTACCGACAAATACAATGTAGTGGAGATGTCTTGCTCCAAGAAATGTAATAGTAAATAAGGCCCAGGGCACAATCTCCGAGGATCAGAAACATGATAGTTCTATTGTGGCAAGAGTGCATTATCAGAAGCAAAGATCCCGAAAGGTGACAACCAAGGCGCACAAATATTTGGAATCACTTAATGGCGAGAAGGGCTCTGAGTTAGAAATAGATCTCCGATCAAGACTTTCAGACAAACCTGCGTCCTCGCCTGAAAAAGAAGAAAATAAAGATAGGTCGATCCCTGAAGAAGACAACATGTTCATTACGGCCACTAAGTTGAAAAGCCAGAATCAGGCTTCGAAAAAACACCCAATTCTTCCAAAGGAAGGAAAATTCTACTATTCACTCCTGAAGATAAGTATCTCAAGATGGGACTTGAACGTGGGTTCGGAAACTGGACAGCTATTCTTAGAGATCCAGATTTTCGTTTTCAAAAGGGACGGAAACAAAACTCTCTTTTAAATCTCGCAACCAGAAAATTTACCTGGAAATGTAAACCATAGCAAAAAAGGTAAGTTGTTATGAAGGGTGGAAGAATCACAGCTAATTTTTGGTCAAGCATAGTGTTTAAATACAGCAGAAATGGCATTTTCATTTCAATACTTAAATAAACTGGAAGAAACGACATTCTCTCCTTTCGGTTTAGAAAGTAAATTGAGCAAGATCTTTGCAATCATTTCTTGAACTGTGCAGATCAAGACGTAATAAACAAAAACTCCTTAAATGACATACATGTACACTCTTTTCTTTTCTCATTTCAAAGGCACTGAATATTCAGTTGATGTAGAATTGATTGATTTTAGCCTTTTCACTCTAAAAACAAGTATTGGGGTGCAGGGATGGCGCAGTGGTGAGAGCACTCGCCTCCCACCACTGTGGCTCGGGTTCAATTCCCAGACTCAGCGTCATATGTGGGTTGAGTTTGTTGGTTCTCTACTTTGCACCGGGAGGTTTTGTCCAGGTACTCCGGTTTCCCCTCTCCTCAAAAACCAACATTCCTTTGATTTGCATTAACTTGTTAATTTCAATTTACAGTGTCCCCGATTAGTGCTCTTCGGCGCTAGAAGATTAGACACTTAAATAATTTTAGTTCCTTTCCTTTTCTACTTCATGTCTTGTACTTAAATAAAAGAATCTCGAGTGTCACTGTTGGCCTGGTTGAAAAAAGTTTGTAATTCTACCCTTTTTCGGTACTGGCGTATTTGTCTGCGATGAACGTTTTCTTGAATGACGTTTGGATAAGGTGGCTGTGTTGAAGATGTAATAAAAATATCCTTTTCTGGCTTAAAAAACGGGTATGACATAGGTGCCCACATGCTTGTAACTCGTTCAGCTTGGTCACTGTAGTGTATGTCCATATTTGGTATTTCCTTATTTGGAAGTGAACATACAGTTACAGGATATCCACTTCATCTCTAAGGCTCTTTTTGTTCTTTCCATAATGACAAGTCTTGCTAGCCCGGGTAATTCGTCCCTCTTAAAGTTCAACTTGAGTGCTTCAACAGTGACCCCAATCATGAACAGCTGTAATGCAAAGTGTGTTTTAGACCCAAATCTGTTGCTGTCTCCTCTTGCTCTTGTAGCTGCCGAAGTTCTTTCTCCTTTTCCCACACCCATGCATTCTCAAAGTACTTCAACGCTTTATCGTGCAAATTCCTCTGTTCTTCTTCTTTCTTTCTGGTGAAATATTCGTCCCTTCCATGCTAAATTCTCGGATGGAACAGGCCCTCCACATTCTCTAGTAAATGAGTGGCGTCTTCTCGGATCATCCTGAGCGAGATCCCGTGTTGTCTCATCTCAAGCAGTGTGTGCTCTCTGGCTTGTTGTGCTTCACTCTCCTCCTTGGCGGCACGCCTGACTCCAGGAAATTTTGAGTCCCAGCTGCCTCTCTTTTATACTGCTGCATGGCTGGTGATTTGAAAGTTCCGATATCTTGTAAAGATGCCTCTCCCAAGTGTCAGAAGCAGTCGATGTGGTTTCACTTTCTTCACTCTCCTCCTTGATATTAGCGTCTTATGTGTTCGTGTCCTGTTCTTTGTGTGTGCTGTCCTCCTTCTTGCTATCACTTTCTTCCAGCTCAAAGGCTTTTATTCTTTGCCTCTCCTTTTCATCAAATTGCATCTAGTTGTGAGCTGGTTCACGACATCGGTGGGGGGAGTGCTTCTCTTGGAGTCTGTGCTATTCCACACACCCATACAATACAATCCATAGCATTGGACCATAAGAACTCTTGCACTCCTGCTACACGAGGTAATCTAAGGGTTTTGAAAAATAATTTCTTCAAGCATAGGTTCAAGGCATGTTGATTTCGCAGCAACCGCAGATTGTGAGAAAAGGACTTGTCCACTTTGGTCTGAATGAACTGGTTGTTGTGATTTTTTAGAGTGTTGCACAACAGTTCACAATATTCCTCTTCATTGTCTTTTTTACAGACTGGCAGTGCCTTTGCTGTTACTTCCATCCCGGTCTGTAACAGTGCTCAGTGCAACGGGATAGTCAAGATGCGCATACCATTTGTTTGGGAGATTGCATGGCAATCTGATAAGGGATTGCCGGCCAATATTTTTCTTGGAAGTTCCATGTTCTGATCGTCGTCCTCTTGCTCTTGGCTGCTTCCCTCTGGCTTTTTCTTTGCTTCATTTCTCTAGCACTGCAATAGAGGAGAAAAAAACGCAACTCCTTTCATCTGTTTAATCTTTTCGTCGCATTTTCCTCTCTTCTGGCATGTGTTTAACCACAGATCCTTATATGACATTCCCACGTTCTTAGAACAGGATAGTTTAGCGGAGAGTAGAGAAAGTTTCCTTCCACAGCGGGTAATACCTTGCTGACGAGAACACTATGGATGCCCTAAAATTGATACATGTAGCAGGTTTAAGAAATAGATTGAGTGAGAGTATATCACTAAAACTGGTTCAGAGATTCTTTAGGAAAATCGCAGCTTGCAAACAGATGCACTTTAGAAATATTATTAACTGGTTACGAGTCCTTAAGGATGCAACATTAATTTTCACTCAAGACCAAGGCCCACACATTTACCCAATAAGGTTGTTAGTTTTCAGCACTTGCTTCTTTAGTAAGACTCCATATTGCAAGAAGAAGGTACATTGCAAACAAAAATGGAAGTTAAACGACCGTACAAATGTTGAAAAAGTGTTGACGGGCCTGCCTGACTCCTGCCGTTCACAAGCGATTCTAAAATCTGTGCCTTCAAAGTTTAGCTCTGACTAAGGTGTCTTTTAACGACTTTCCTTTGCGATATGATAGTATAGGTGGCTCCTTAAATACTTCTCTAAGGTGCAGTTGATTTTGAATAAGGTGCCATTTCCCCATAAATATGTTCTTGAGGTTAGGTAAAGCCCAGTGGTATTGTGTAACAAAAGGCAATATTTTCTTTTGTGTGCTGTTGTCTTTGTTTTCAAGTGACCTCTCTCTATCTGTGAAGTTAACTTCAATCAGATAGGAATTTTTCTGAAAATTTATTTATCCTCTATTCTTGAGACATGTTTTGAAACTCTTCATGTTATTATTAAAGTACATCACGATTGATGAATTTGTTTTTAGGAGGCGTAGCGCTTCTCCTTGTATGAATCCTTTCTTAACGCCAAGTGGATGACATGAATAAAAATTCGCGTATTGAAAGGTCTCTGTCCGTTTGTAATGTGTTTGCACATCAAGAGTGGATTCTCTATTGAATCTCTCACCTTTGTACACTGTTGTGTCTAAGAATGTAATTTCTGAGCCTGATATTTCAGCCGTAAATTTGATTGTATCGCGGTAGTTTGCCCTTTGCACAAAATTTTCTATATTGTCTTCGGTTGTGTCCCACAGACAGAAGACATCATCAATGTATCTCTTCCAAACTAGTGGTTTAATTTTGCTCCTGCTGATAATGCCTTTTTCTATTTTTGCTATGAAAATGTGAGCAAAAGCTACAGCCATTTTGGTTACCATTGCTGTTCCGTGGGTTTGCAAATAATGTCGTCCATTGAATTAGAATGAATTCTCTTTTAGTATCAGGCAAAGGATTTGCCTCAAGAACTTAGTAGGGATTGGTAAATGGTTTTGATAGAAGTCTTGGTACGCTTTGCATACAGTCGCAATCCCTTCTTCTTGAGGTATATTCGTGTATAAGTTAGTTACGACCATTGAGGCAAGGATTGCGTTCCGTGGCAGTTTCGTTTTCTCAATGAAGTTTATAAAGTCTGTTGAATTTTTTGGATAAGATTCTTGTTGTTGCGCTATCGGCTGTATGAGGTGGTCAAGGAGGCATGAAATTCTTTCTGTAGGGCCGTCACACCCAGATATTATAGGTCTACCGACTAGTGTAGGCTTGTGAATCTTTGTTAGTGTATAGAATTCTGGAATTCTCGGTGGGTTTGGTGTTTGGGAGAGCCATTTTGCAGTCATTTCGTCAATGTGGCTTTCTGTAAGCATAACGTTATTATTATTTTTATTTTCTCAGCTGTTTCGTCAGCCATCAGTTTATCTAAGGGCTTTTAGTTGTCAAGATCGTTCAACAGAACTTGCCCCTCTGTAATTTATTCTTCTCTGCTCATTATTACAGTTGTGGTTCCTTTGTCGGCTTTCTTCACAATGATAGTTTCGTCACGTAATAGGTCCTTCAATGCACGCCTTTCACCAGGTGATACCTTACATACCTTATTCTTGAGCTGCCTTCCTGTTGCTGTGGCCATGAGTAACACTGAATGAAACTGAGAATGAAGCACTTTTCCGTCAATGGCTGCATTGCCGAAGTTCCTCAGTGAGGTCTTTTGTTTTCGATAAATTCCAACTGGTAAATAGCTACATTGTAACTATGGTCCAAAAAATCGCAAAAATGCCAGGGTAATTTACAGCCTTTGGAAGTCGCAAACAAATACTTTGATGATAGCTACAATGCAGAAGTTCTGCAGATTGATGATTATAAGCTGCATTGCGAAAGTTCTTTAGTGTGACTGTTTGTTTTCCGTAAATTCCAAGTGGTAAAAAGTCAGTCATGGTTCAAAAAATCGAAATAAATTCCAGGGCAATTTACAATATTACTTGAAGTCACTAACAAATAGTTTGGTGAGAGCTGCATTGTTCCTTAGTGTGGACGTTTGTTTGTTTTCACCAAATCAGCCATATGTATGATGCAAAAAATCGAAAAAATGGCAGAGCAATTTACAATTATTCGAAGTTGCCAACAAATAGTTCAATGATAGGTGCATTTTCAAAGTTCTTTAGTGTCGCCGTTTGTTTTCAATAAATTCCAACTAGCAAAAAATAAAAAATTGGTGCCAAAAAACAAAAACAAAAATGCCATTATCATTGTTATTAATCAGTAGTATTATAAACAATGTTAATCTCATTAATAATAATCCAAGGAGTAGCACTGTAAGTTCTGTCCCTGTTGTATCCGCCATCTCCATCTCACTTAAAACCTTTTCAGATCTATTTCAAGGAAAGACTAAAAGATCCAAAGTTAAACGGGGAAAACAGAGAAAGCGGGGAAAATTACCAGCTCCCAACGTTAGTGGTTTCATAGCTCAGTTGGTTGGAGCGTTGCACCGGTATCGCAAGGTCACGGGTTCAAACCCCGTTCAAGTCCTGAATTTTTCAGGCTTCTCTACGCAATTGCAAAAATTGAATTCATAACTGCGAGGATCATAGCTTCATTTGATTTCATATCTGCAGTTCATATATGATCCATTTCATATATCATTTCATCATTGATTCATTCCTCACTGGAACATTAGAACCCACAAATGACCAGCTCCCAACGTCAGTGCATGGCTTCATAGCTCAGTTGGTTAGAGCGTCGCACTGGTTATCGCAAGGTCACGGGTTCAAACCCCGTTGAAGTCCTGAATTTTTCAGGCTTCTCTATGCAATTTCAAAAATTGCGTTCATAACTGCGAGGATCATAGCTTCACTTGATGTACAGTATTGTTTCTCAAAATTAGGCTCCATTTTTGCAATTGGTCTATTTGTCAAAGCAGATTACATTTAATGTAATCATGAGTTCTTGTAACGCTGTCTTGCACTAGCTGTAATTGTAACAGAGAAGGATTTTGTGAAGGCAAATGACCGTAGTCAAGTTAGTACAGTGATGGTGGTGGTCTGCACCGTGTTGTAAAACCTGCTTTGGCAAATAGACCATTTGCAAAAATGCAGCCTAATTTTGAGAAACAATAAACATTCTTTGGCACCAGTGCGCTAATGCACTGGGGATCCTTCCTAAGATAAGAGACTACCTGTTGCTTTTCCTCCGCCAGCTGATAATGGTACAAACGAGTAATTAAGAGGGGGGAGGCTGACATCACTGGTGTACCAGCTAGGGTAGGGTAACATTGATATATGTACATGTACCAGTTGCTTCATGTTACATGTGAGCTTTTAATCTTACATAACATTTTCCTTCCTGTACTTTAGGAACGTCCTTCCAAGCTTTGCATTACTTGGCTCAATTAACACACGTGGCACACTTGCTGTGATGGAGGTGCATGCCAGTTTTACCATGATTTTTTGGTTATGCTAATTTAGAAACTTGACACGGTGTGTATTTATAAGAATCAATAACTTGATTCTGTTCTTGATAAGGAAGTCCTGCGAAGACCAAATAGACTATTTCAACGATTTGGCAGCCTTTTTCAAATTCTATTGTTTAACTCATTGACTCCCAGGGGCTCCCCATTGACAAGTAAAATATGTAGTCTGGCCGGTGTAGGCTGGTTTGGGTGTTAAAGGGTTAAAAGGAAATTATAAGATACTCAGGGGGCAAATTAATAGTTATTCACCCCCTGAGCACCCTATAACAACTATTGGAACAATACGATTGAGAATGGTAGCCGTATTGTTTAAAAAGTGCATTCAAACATCACCTTTTTTAGAATACAAGTTGCCTAGCAACGTGTATAAATTTGTGTAAACTGAGGCACATGACTTTGTAGAGCCTGCAGACCAGTGGGATACATTGCCAATTCTGGACCTAGATAAATGACCTTGCTCTCCAGTGAATTCTAGTAGTCCAATGGGACAGGTTGTAGGTTCAATTCCTTCCTAGGACTTAAATTTTTTAGTTGCCCTTTCGCACGTTGCCAAGCAATTTGTATTGTGTCCTACTCACGAGCGCATTACATCTTTCCGCCATATCATGTAAAAAAACGAGCACCTTTTTGTGTTTATTTCAAACCGATTTTGCGGATTGCAAAAGATGATAAAATAACAATAAGGACCTCCAATATTTAATGCCTTTTTTGTTGTACATGTAAATGCAAACTCTTAGGTGTGTGTCCATCAGCTATACATTAAACGCTCTGCAGCGCAGATGAAACTGGGGACAGAGTTTAGCGCCATTAAGGTGCGGAATTGCAGAAAATCACCTTGTCTCCGAAATAGGTGAATTTCAACATCATTTATTTTTGTTTTCATATTTTTTTGGATGTCATCATCATGAATAATTGTGACATGTTATGGTTGCCCTATTGTAATTATACAAAACCTCAGAACAATAGGGTGACCGTAACGTGTCAGAGTTGTCCAAATGGCGGTGCCCGGGAAAACTGCTGGCGTAAAAATCTGTTCTTCTTAAGATGACACCTGAAAAGTATCAGGGTTTTTAACAAATGGGCTCCTGTGGTGCTTGGCCAGGTAACCTCAATAATCACTACTATTATTTCCATTAATTATTACTCTAATTATAATGGTTCTTATCATTATCATTATCATTATTATTACCATTAATTATAATTAATTTATTAAGTAAGTACAAGTTTTTGCCCCAGATTGATCGTCGTGCTGGTACTGATCTGTTGTTCGTTTAATGTCCATTAAACAGTATGAGTTCAATGACTTGGATTGAGGGAGTGCTCTGGGCAATTTAAAGATGTTCTTAGCAGAAGGAAAGAATCCTTTTATCACTGGCCTGCAGTTGCAACTATTCTTGAGGAGATCGTAAAGGTGCATTGATGCCCAGAGCAAAAGCAGAACAGAATGGATTCAATATTGTTTTGCTAAGAAGCGGTGAGTGTTATCTGCTCTTTAACGCATAAAAAGTAACTGTTTCTTTTCATAAGTTATCAGAGATTTTTTATCTGTTCAGTCCCAATTTTGCTATGTCATGAAACACGCCTTTAGCGGTGCTCAAACCAGTTTCAGCACCTTCAAGGGGCACATAAGCTGTGTAAATGCCCCAGGGTGGGGACGAAGAAAGAGGGCAATTGCCCTGCCCGCAGGATTGTCGCCTTTCAATAGGCGCCTGTATTGGCAGGGTACTTTATCTGTCAAGAATCAAGACATCTTAAATGATCTTTCATTGCATTTTACGCTTGCAAGATCTGTCTTGAAGATCGCATCATTTGAATTCACAAACCTTTAGTGTTTCATATAACTCCGCTTTCATGAATTTAAAAATTGCTAGGCTAGTTTTGCGGAGTAGTCGTGTTTACGCAGCCTTCACGTCAGTTGTCGCTTTTATATGTTCATATGCTTACAAGTATAAGTGAAGAAAATTTAATACCTAAAATTGAGAAAACATACCTTTTAAAAACATCCACAAGTTTTTCAAGTCTGTGACGGACAAGCCAGTCTTTACGAAAGGCCTCGTCTTTTCCGATAAACTCTTCCATGTTAATTCGAAAACAGGTGTGTCAAATGCCCGGGGGTCGCCCCGGGGTAGGCTAATGCCCAGCCCCCGGGCCGCGATAAAATTGCGAATGCCCCACCCCCGGGACTGACAAATTCAGCAAATGCCCCGCAGTTGCCCGGGGGGGGGGGGGGATGGGCGTCGCTGGCATTGATTGATGCATAACAGCAATACTATGGTACCACATAAAACACCAATAAATGCTTAACAAGACACGTTAGAAACATGACCTATTTGGTTGCCATAGCAGCAAAAGAGCCTTCCAAATAAACCCTATTTCTTGTTGTAAGTGTGATGTTTACGGTCAAATAAACACTTGGAATCACTTGTCAGAATACAACAGTATTTACTAAACAGACATGATGACTACAAGATACAAAAGTCCTAGCTCTTAGACCGCGTGGGTCATTTACATGTACATAAATGATTGATAAGTCTCAAAACACTACATCTCTCCCCTTCTTCATTATGGACTTTGGAAATGTGTAAGTGATTGACCTAGACGACTTCTTTAAACGACTTTTTTATAATATGAAAACAGCAAACTGAAACGTGTTACAGAGTCACAAAAATCCATTGCATGCTTCTGGTGTCTAGTTCTCTTGAACAAGTAAAACGTAGTCTGTGAATCTCGCGGGAGGCCTTGTCTGCCTTTGTGATCGTCGTAGGCCTGCAGTAGGGCTTGAAGACTTTGTTATCTTGTTCAGTTCCTGATTTTCCAGTGGTCGGGGATTTGCTGAAACGTCTTCGTTCATCTCTTGTGTGTGGTTTCCAGTATGCTCGATGTGACTGGGGACAACTTTGAACATCAATGAGTTGCGCATAACGGTTTTGTGTCTGTCGCTTGCGGTAATCATCGATCCTTTTTTCTCTTCGACTACAAGAGGCACTGGATTAAATGGGGTACTGAGCTTGTTGGCCTTTGGTTGCTTGATTAAAACTGTATCTCCCAGCTTGATATTGCTTTCTCTCACACCTAGCTTTTGGTCAGCATATATACGCCTTTATCTTCTTTTTCTGCTCTGTGTCTCTCTGCGCCAGGTTCCTCTGGGTCTCAACAATGGTTTGTTGGCGGACCGGTGGCGCCACTTCCGGCAGGGTGGTTTGACTGGTGAGATGCCAGTAGTCGAGTGAGGTGTCGCCCGATACTGCCGCAGAAATTTGTTGAGCTCTTGTTTCCAGTTCTTATGCTCGATGGTCGCGGTTCTCACACATTTTTCTAGTGTCATCATGAAACGTTCTGCCTCGCCATTTGCCCTTGGCCAGAGAGGCGTGATCTTGCGGTGTTGAAAGCCTAAATGCTCAGCAAAATTCTTGAGCTCCAGGCTGTTGAAGGGGGGTCATTTGTCGCTCTTTATCACTTCAGGAATCCCTTGTCTAGCGAAAATTGCGTTGAGCTTCGGGATTCTGGATCTGGCGGAAGTGGATGTGACAATTTCCACTTCCGGAAAACGGCTGTATTCGTCGATGACAACCATGAGATAGTCTCCAGAAGGAAGTGGTCCTAGGAAGTCCATCATGAGTTCTTTCCACAGAGCGGTTGGTAGCAGTGTCATCCATAGAGGTTGCAAGTAGTTGCTGCTTGGCATCCTGTCCACACCGGGAAACCAGACTTTCTCTCTGATGAGCTGTTTTGTCTTTACGATTCCTTGGTGTCCAACATGCGCCAGGACTACAGCTCTGTTTCTCAGTGTGTTAGGGACTACGATCCTATTTCCCCTCAATATTGTTCCTTGTAGACCAATAGTTCGTCCTTCACTTTCTTGTACTCTTGTACTTGGGGATCCGTCCACATGTCGGTTTCAATGGCCTTGATAAGCACCTGGAGCAAAGAGTCTTTCTCCATCTCCAACTTGATTTCTTGCAGTGTCATCACTTTTGGTACAGCTTGGTTGCAGATGTAGTTAATATAGTCTTCCGCGATGTTGCGTTCTTCTCATTCTGCGTTACTTGGGTGTCGACTCATGACTCATGAGCTGACAGTTATAGGGCATTAGCCTTAACTTCCATCTATTGATGCGTGCTGATGTTGGCTTGTGACTGTTGAAGATCCCCAGAAGCGGCTTGTGATCTGTGGCGATGGTGAACTCTGACCCATACAGGTAAAGGTGAAAATGTTCAGCAGCCCAAACTACTCCTAGCATTTCCCTCTCGGTCTGGGAGTATCTGTGCTCAACGTCGCTGAGTGCTCGGCTTGCGTAGCTGATAACTTTACCGTCTTGCACCAACAGACCTCCAAGTCTGACGGGGCTCGGGTCGACTATCACTTCGGTCTGGAGTCTCGGGTTGAAATACGACATCACATGATTCTTGGTCAGGGTGTCTTTCAATTTGTCAAATGCTTGTTGCTGCTCGTCGGCCCACAGCCAGGGAGTCTCTTGCTTGGTTAACAGTCGCAATGGGGCGGTTATCGTAGCGTAATCTGGGATGTAACGGGACTCGTACTGGGCCATTCCTAGAAGTGACTTCACCTCACTGACATTCTCTGGTTTGCTCATGTCAGTGATCGCCTTGATCTTGCCAGGGTCTGCCTTGATTCCGTTCTTGCTGAAGATATGTCCGTAGAACTTTATCTCACTCTTTGAGAAGCTGCATTTTTTCCTTGTTCAGGCGCACATCGTGTTGCTGGAGACGTTGCAGCACACTACGGAGATTCTCGTCATGCTCCCTATGAGTTTTTCCGAATACGATGATATCGTCAGAGATATTCTTGCATCCAGGGAGGCCTGTAAGTATTTCCTCAATTGCGTTCTGGAAAATCTCGGACGCCACGTTGATTCCAAACATTAAGCGTTTGTATCGTCGAAGTCCTACGTGTGTGCTGAATGTGGTGATGTGACTGCTTTCTGGTGCTAGCTCGAGTTGGTGGTATCCAGACGAGAGGTCTACCTTGCTGAATACTGTCGCTCCATTGAGGTCAGCAACTAGGTCGTCGATTGTCAGCATTAAGTGCTTTTCTCACTTCACAGCCTTATTCGCCTCTCGCATGTCTACACGTATTCTCACTTGGCCAGAGCTCTTGGGGACTACGACAATGGGGCTCACCCAGGGCGTCGGACCTGTCACTGGCTCGATGATGTCTAGTTCTTCTAAGCACTTCAACTCCGTCTCGACATCCTTTTTGACAAGGAAGGGAATGCGGCGGTGCGGTTGTTGCTTGGGTTTGACGTCAGGGTCTATGTGAAGCTTGATAACTTTTCTTTTTATTTTGCTGATTCCTCCAAACAGACTTTCGAATTCCTTGTTCGTAGGGGGCTGGAACCGAGTCTCGCCGGTTTTAACTTGATTGACGATCTTAAGCACGCCTAGCTGTTTAGCAGTGTGGAAACCCAGGAGGCTTCCTGAAGCATCTTTGACAATGTGCAAGGTTGTTTGTGTGCTGTCGGCATTGGCGGATATTTCGGCCTTGACAGTTCCCAGTAGGGGTAGGGGAGTCGGTGAGCCGTAGGAGAAAATTCTGCGCTTGGTTTTTTTGTGAGCTTTTTCCTTGTATAATTCGCTGAAGGTGTTCTCATCGATAAGATCAACCGATGCTCTGGAGTCAACCATCATTTCCACTTGTTTTTCGGCGATCTTGACTTGGCACATAGGTTGTTTGTCACGGCCTACTGTGTAATCATACTCATCTCCTTCATCAGTTCTCGATGCGTGACCTGGTTTGCCGACTCAGGTGGGTTTGTTCTGCAAACTTGGGCGAAATGGTTTAGTTTGCCACATGAGGTACACTTTTTGTTCTTCGTGGGGCAGCTGTCTCTTTGAGGGTATATTCCACCGCAGTTCCTACATTTTCCGTTGCGCTTTCGGGATTTGTCACGGTTGCGTTACTCTTGGCGATTTTGCGGACGGCACTGTTTGCCTTTGGGTTGCCTTAGTGTTCCTTTTTGGGGTGGTTTTATCGCGTTCACGGTTTTATCCTTATTTTCAAAATCCTTCGCTTGTACTTCGCTTAATTCTAGGGCTTTACCAGCTTTCATGAGACCAGCTAAATCGAGGTCCTCTCGCAGAGCTTTACGCCGAAGGGGGTTTGACTGGCAGTTCAAGATGATTTGTTCTTTGATCTCTTTGTCTGGATTTGCGAAATCGCAGATCTTTGCTAGGCTTCTCAGACGGGTATGGAAACTGTCCAGAGTTTCTCCATCCTTTTGCTTGGCCTAACGGAAGTTGTATACTTTGTATGTTGTGTTCACTTGTGGAGAGAAGTAAGCGGTTAGTTTTTTGACGGCTTTGTTGTAATCCTTGTCCTCGCCAACGTCTTGAAGTGTCTCGAAGATCTCGTCGACCTCTGGACCGCCGTAATGCAGCAGAAGAGCTCTTTTCTGCTTGTCATCGGTAATCCCCATTGCAATGGTTAATCTCTCGAATCGCCCTATCCATTTCTTTCATCTAGGACCTGCATTTCCATCGACGTGAACTTTAAACGGTGGGAAGTTAGGCAGTGAAATTGCCATTGATTTCGCGGGAAATAGCTTCGGAATTCTCTTCGGAAATCTCTGTAGAAATCACTTCGGAAATCCTGGTAGAACGCGCTCTGTGGGTTCTTTGCTTGATCCTCGTCGCCAGATGTGATGTTTACGGTCAAATAAACACTTGGAATCACTTGTCCGAACACAACATTATATTTACTAAACAGACATGACGACTACAAGAAACAAAAGTCCTAGCTCTTAGACCGCGTGGGTCATTTACATAAATGATTGACGAGTCTCAAAACACTACAGTAAGCACTTAATCTAAAAAATGTATTTGTTGACTCGTACTTTTAACGGCTGGAAAGTGATTATTAAGCTAAGATTAAATTCTGCAAAGTTAAAAAAGTTATCTGGAGCAGATTCACAGCTACCTTCACAGTTGGGAAATTTTAAGGTGGCCCTCAAGAAACCCACTCAAGAAAGTTTTATTAACTTTCTGGCGGATTTAACCTTGCCAGCATGGTAATAACTTCCCAGCAGCAGAACTGGGAGTCACCAAGTTTGTTTTTGATGGAAGCATTTGAAGGCAAATGCATAAAGCCATGCAAAAAACGTCTTTTTAGCTATAATAAATATTGGTGCTTCATATGATACCATAACATTTCTGATACGTGGAACTGTGTTTTAGGTTACATCCTTCTACAGCTGTAATTAATTAAGACCTTTCCTTTAAAATTGTTGAAACTGGTTTGAGCCATCTTAAAGTGCACCTAAACTTTAAAATGTTTCATTTCTAATATAAATTTCCCCGTCATAAAGCAAACATATGACACCATTGTTACCCAGACTTTTTCTTTCTCTGTACTGTACTGTAAGCCACATAAACTTGGCAGAACTAGCATTAATTTGGACCCACGACTGTGATGTGAAGATATGGGTCTATTCTCGATTTTACATCACAAAAGGCTTTGCATTCCTGTGTTTAAAGAAATTTTCCATTGCAAAGCAGTTTGTGACGTAAAATCGAGAATGGACCCATGCCTCTTGCAACATAGTTGTGAGTCCAAATTACTGCTAGTTTTGATAACTTTGCACATCTTGCCTGGCAGATAAAAAGGGAAATTTTGAGTTAAGAATTGTAAAACAAGTGTGCTTGTAGAAGAGAGATTAATATTTTAGCCAAAAAATATTTGAGATAGGGTACACTTTAAAGTGCACCTAACCCAAAGAAATTTATCGTAGATGCGTTGTTGGGGAGAAGACGTTTAAGGTGGCTTACTCCGGTTTTGCGAAGATATGATCAAGATTTTTAAATCTGTGAAATAATTGTAACTTAACTTAACAAATAAATGCAAATTAGGGGAAAGTGCTAAATATATTGACCAAGCTTCTGGAGAGGGGACTAGAAACTAGACATTTCCAAGGCCTTTTTCTCAAAAATAGTCGTCTGACCAGAGTTAAAATTTCAGGAATTAGTAAACAATATGAAACCAAACCTGTCTTACAGATTTAACCATTTATTTCTGTACATGATTATTTTTTCTCGCTAAGGAAATCCTGAAATTTTAAGGAAGGGTCGTACAGCTAGTTTTTGAGGAAAAAGCCTTTGAAATGTCTAGTTTCCAGTCCCCCTCCAGGAGCTCGGTCACTATATTTAACATTTTCCCCTGATTTGCATTTATTTGTTAGGTAAAATTACATTTTACTTCAATTGTAGTGACTAAGACTTCAGAAGAGACATCCTCTTGCCTTAATTTCACAGATTTCAAAGTCTTGATTTTTTCCTTCGAAAAACTGTCTCAACCCACCTTTTAAAGAAGGTCATGGCATCACGAGAATGCTGTCAGTTTTATTTTCCTTTTTGACAGTCAAGTAAGAATGTGATCCTCACAAGGTATGTGCATGGAACACGAAATAATGTCACAAGGATCGCATTCTTGTGAGACAAGAAGAATGAAACTGTGACTGCTTGTACTATGCAATGAAACAAGAGTGAATTAGATAAGAGTGTTCCTATAGCATGGGTGGGCTCTCCAGCACAGTCACAAATGAGTATTTTTTGAATACCCTAGAAAACACATGGCAGAAACAGTCACACATGACATGGCTTCTGCTGATTGGTTAAAGTGGTGGCCCTTTGTTTGTTTTTGCACATAAAGTGCATCTGAAAATAAGTCCATTTGTGACTGTGCTGATTGAGGAACACTCTTTTCTAATTCACCCTTGAATGAACTCAAGAAAGTTGGACAAGCTTTAACACTGTTTTACGACTTTATTTGATATGTTTCAGTAAGGAGCAAGGGTGGCACAGTCGGCTAGTGCGCGGCCTTGGTGCAAAGGTCCCGAGTTCGATCCCTGGATCTCACATCCTTGTTTCGATTTCTTTCCTTTCAGTGTAACCTAAGTAGCTTTAAATACCCTTAAAACGGAGCACTGATGGAAAGTGGGGGGTAAAATGAGCGCACCGTCGGCTTCCTAGGAGAGTACTCTGTAGAGAGTAAAGGAACTTCCAACGTTAAATAACGTGTACCTTTACCTTTACCTAATAGGAGATCACGCACTAAGCACAATATCACTTGCATGGTTAAGAACTGGAACTCAGGGGTTTTTGCATGTTTATTATTTGTTTCTTTTCCACAGATCACATATGGAGGACCAGGGACCAGGGACCATATGGGATCAGCGGTGCCTGACGACCATTCTTGGAAGATTCTTCTTGCCCAAGATTCTTGACGTTTTCTAGACCAGGTGGGAATATAAATGGTATCAATTTTTTGATTTACCTTTTCCACTTTATTTATTCTCCATTGTGTTGTCTTAAGAACCTTTTGATTGAATTCACTTTTGATTCGCTTTGAAAGACAGGAAAAGTGGTCACACTTTGATACATAACCAAGCAATGAAAGGAAATGGGTTCGATACCAGGGTGACGTTACAAATTACTTTGCATCACGGTATCGAACCCATTCTCCTTCAATGCTTGGCTATGAATCAAAGTGGGACCACTCTCAAAGCAAATAAAAAAGTGACTTTTCAATCAAAAGAATCAAAAGGTTCAGTCAGGGTCCATAACTTGGTCTCTGTTCACCCTAAAAGCACCATACTTGGCCAAATGACCAATCTCAACATGATCTTTCATGTGGTAGTGTCAGTTTATCGATTAGTTAAAATTTGAAACTCGCCCCAGTTCCCTGCTTACTTTCAGAACAGCCAATTAGTGTCTCGTATGGTACCATAACATTTTGTTACGCAAAACAGTGTGGTTGAGTTAATCGTTCCAATTAGACATTTCCTTGAAATTGCATGTTGAAACTGGCATGAGCCATTTTATGGGAATCCCCACCCCTTGCATGGGTACCTTTAAACCGTAGTTGGTAATGTCTACAGCCAAATTTGATGTGAGAGGCATGGCTTTATTCTTTGCATTCCTAGCCGCAGTTGTTCGAAAGGTAGATAACGCTATCCACCAGATAAATCACTATCCATTGGATAGTGCAATTGCTTTCGCTTATCCAGTTATCCACTGGATAGTGATTTATCCGGCGGATAACACTATCTGTCGTTTGAACAACTGACTCCTGTTTTTAAAGATAAGAGAGTTCTTAATGGGATGGGTGGGCTCCCCAGCACAGTCACAAATGAGTCTATTTTTAGAATACCCTTTCCCGCGAAAACCAGTTGTTACGTCCCTGAAAAAACATGGCAGAAGCAGCCACACGTGACATTGGCTTCTGCTAATTGGTTAAAGTGGTGGCCCTTGGTTTGTTGTCACACATGAAGTGTCTCTAAAAATAAGTCCATTTGTGACTGTGCTGGGGCAAGACCACAAATTGATTGAGAAACACTCTTTGTAATTCACCTTTCAATGAACTCAAGAAAGTTGGACAAGCTTTAACACTTTTTTACAACTTTATTTGATATTTTTCAGTGATAGCAGATCATGCAGCAAGTGAGATATTACTTGCATGGTTAAGAACTGGAACTCAGGGTTTTTCAGATGTTTATTATTTGTTTGTTTTTCACAGGTCACATATGGAGGACGAGTTACTGTTAGTTGGGATCAGCGGTGCCTGACGACCATTCTTGGAAGATTCTTCTTGCCCGAGATTCTTGAAGATGGTTACAAGAATTCTAGACCAGGTGAGAATATAAATTTATTGTATCAATTTTTCCATTTACCAAGCTCTTTGGCTTAAAGTGCGCATGACCTCAGCAACCTTTTCGGCTTCATTTATTTTGCGTTTGTTGTCTTTAGAACCTTTTGATTGAAATCAATTTTCTTTTCATTCTATTTATTTCAACACTTTCTTGTTTTCTCGTGAACCCAGTGAAACCCTTAGCGTTAGTTTAATTGTGGTGAGGGTTAAGTTTCATGTAGCTGTTTATCTTTACTTGACAACCAGCATTTTGGGTCTGGGAATCTTGAATCTTCTCGTGTTCAGAACATGCTATATAATCACTACGCATAAGACTCTTTAAGGAATTGTTCCACATATCACTACTGGAATACGCTACCTGCTAACATAACTTCTGAATCTCTTATTGCTTTTAAGCGCGCATTTCACAATATTACTGTGTAGATTTGTATATTTTTATCAATTTTGTTGCAATTTTTTTACATGTTATTATACTCAGAGATACTACAAGCTCTCTCGAACTACTCTCAATCCGAGTTGAAATAAAGTGTGACTTGATTTTCGTAGAACAGTGCTCAATACATAGAAGTAGAGCAAAGTATATATCGTGGAAGGAAAAAACAAATAAACTTCAAGTTCATCCCTGCAAGCCTGTTTCGTAGTGGCCACGTGGTTGCCCGTGGTCGCCCACATGGCCCTGTTTCGTATTCCCCTGATGAGTGGGCGGGCACGAAACAGGCTTGTAGGGAGGAATTTGTAGTTTATTTGTTTTTTTTCTTCCACAATAAAGTATGTATGTATGTATGGCTTGTAGGGATGAACTTGTAGCTTATTTGTTTTTTTTCTTTCACAATATGTATGTATGTAAGGGACACTTTGTTACTAATGAATTACCTAATTTTGTGACATTAATCACTAATTGTAAGTATTCCGGGATGCAAGTGATGTTTAATTGGGGAAAAGATCAAGGGAACACTTCGGGATGCTTAACGAAATCGCTGTGTATGTAATTATGTGCATCACCCTCAGTTGGTCGTCTTTGAAAGAATTTACTTGTGCTTATCTTTTCCAAATTGCACTCGAAATCATGTGATTACCTTTACAAAATAGTCAACTACTGTGATCTTGTTATTTGCAGACTCAAGAAACTGATGCCCTGATTACTGCAGTGTCGGAGGTGCACCTGCAATTGGCCAGTGAAGAAAGCCGCAAAACAAGCCCTGAGATTGTGTACGAGCTTGCTGAAAGCGTCCTTTCTAAATTACTTGCTGCACTTGATATGGAGAAGGCAGGCAAAGCTATTTTTGAGGGAACACTGAAGGGTCGTGGGTCACAACATCTTAGAAATCTATATGAGAGGGCAAGGTTAGTCGTCCAATGCAGAAACAAATGTGGACGCTTTTTGCATTTTTTTGGGGGTGGGGTTAAGTGTTTTTTATATCGAGAGAGGGAGCTTCCTTATTGCTGTTATCTGTCAGTGTAGATCTGTTCAGTCCCGTTTTTGCTCTGACATGAAACGCGCCTTTAAAAGGCTGGTTCTCATTAGTAATGGAGTTGGAGTCGTAAGAGCACTTATAACCTAGTGAAAATCAACGATCGGAGTCGTAAGCGGAGTCATAAGCTTGACGGAATCAGAGTCGGAAGAATCAGAATGTTCCCATTTTCTTCCGACTCCGCATTGTGGGTGGTTTATTCTTCCACTTCTGCCTCCGACTCTGACAATCTAGTTTCCAGTGGATCATAAGCCACAGAGTCATAAGCAGAGTCGGAAGAAAATGGGAACATTCTGATTCTTCTGACTTGTTATGACTCCGCTTAAGACTCAGATCTTTGATTTTCGCTAGGTCATGAGCGCTCTTACGACTCCGACTCCGTCGTTACGGAAAGCCAGCCTTAATTAAGGAGGCTCAAACCAGTTCAGCAGTTTCAAGAAACTGTATTATTTAGATTTATTAGATCTACACAACTTTTTCATGTAAAGGCAATATTATGGTACCATATAAAACACCAATAATTTCTAAACAAGTTCCATTAAAAACATGACGTAATAGGTTACCATAGCAACAAAAAAGCTATCTAAATACATCGTATTTCTTGTCTGTAAGCGCTTAGATCTCAAAAATGAATTTGGTGAATCCCAGTTTTTATTGCTGGGAAGTGATTACCAAGCTAGGATGAAACTCTCTGAAAAGTTAAAAAAATTCTTTGGTGCAGATTCACAGCTATCTTCACATTTGGGAATTGTTAAAGTGGCTCTCAACCCATTCCAGAAAATTTTATCAACTCCTTAGAGGATTTCGCCTTGCTTGGTAATCACTTCACAGCAACAAAACTTGGAAATCACCGAGTTTGTTTTTCATGGGAGCGTTTGAAGACAATAAAGGGTGTATTTGGATGGCTCGTTGGTTGCTATGGTAACGCATAACGCCATGTTCCATGTGATTCCATAACATTTCCATGGCAAGGAACAGTGTTGTATGGTCAATCCTTTTAAGACATTCCCTTAAAATTGTTGAAACGGGTTTCAGCCATCTTAAAGTGCACCCAACCCCAAAAAAATTAACATGTGTTGCAGTTTTCTACTAGTTGCATTTTCATTTTGCTTTGGGTGGTGGGGGAAGTTTCTTGTTGGAAATACATTGGAGGAGAAGATAATCACTGGGAACTATTATGTACAAACGCCCCTTATCCCCTTGCGAATTAAGTTGGACGATTCTGTGCATCTGTAGTATTTCCATAATTTATGAACATTTTGGTATAAATAGGCTACTGCTTATTCCTCTCATTGACTTTAAAGGAACGTTGCATGTACGACCCTCCCACCTCCCAGCAGCGAGGTCCAGCAAGTTGCCATGTTTGCCTCCGGGGATCGCCTCTTTCCATAACTTATATCTACCTGGGGCATTTGGGGTTGAGGGCTCTCAGTGATAATTTGTTACTGTTCCTATGAGGGTAACAATGGGTTCTTGAATGTTGTAGATGCGTTGTTTTAACATGGCAACGTGAGAATGCTGTTTTTCCTCTTTGCCTGTCAAGGAAGAACGCAATCCTTGCAAGGTGTGTGAGTGGAACATGTGAAAAACGTGACGAGGATCGCGGTCTTGCGAAAAAGGCAAAACTCTGACTGCTTGCTGTATGGAATGAACTGGAGAAAGTTGGACAAGCTTTAAAACTGTTTTACAATTTTATTTGATATTTTTCAGTAATAGCAGATTACGCACTAAGCGAGATATTACTTGCATGGGATGAACTGGTTTTCAGATCACATATGGAGGACGAGTTACTGATGCTTGGGATAACCGCTAGCAATGGTTACAAGTTCAGGTGAGAACATAAATTGTATCAATTTTTCCGTTTACCAAGCCATTAGGCTTAAAAGTGAAGCCTATATTCTAAAAAATGCTCCAAGCCTTAGCCCGTTTTTGAAAAGTGTGTAATTGTTACTAAGGAGAGTCAATTGTAGGCTTTTGAACATTCCTTTAACAAGAAAGGGTATTTTAACAGATACGCTTCACTTTAATCCCTTTAAAATTTTCAATTTCTTTCAGTATACTTTTGCTTGGTAACAATGATATTTATAAGGATGCTCAAACTAGTTTGAGTGCTTTCAGCAAACTGTATTATTTTGAAGGATTGGATGTACACAACTGTTTCATAAAACGGCAATGTTTGTTATGGTAACATTCATTTTCAGACTGATGCCATTGGACGCATTAATTCCTTGACAACAGTACTTGGACAAGAAGTGGACCAATTTAATTCTCCCTTAAAAGTTGGTAATTACTTAAAAAAGTGTATTTTTTGAAACAATTTTTAGGAGCTTCGCATTGTTGTCTAGGCAATGCTTCCATCATTAGTAATCACCAAGGGGTAGGTAGATATTTCATACACCTTTTTAAGAATGATCATCGTGTCTTATTTTCAGACCTTTTATGCTTCATTGATTTTTTCGAATTCTCAGCCAGTGTACGTGTTGTTGGTCAAATCCGGGCTCAGGTTGAATCCGTTTGTACCTAGGTTGAATATGCACTCTACCTAGTTTAAAGCAGCCATCAACCAACCAAAACTATACCTTCCCTCAAGCCCTGTCTTACTCATCTTCTTAGTGTTTCGTATCATCTTACCGGTTTCTGTATTCATACACTTATCCTTTCAGCCTCAACAATGCAAGCACAATAAGGGAACAAAGAACTGTACTATGCACTTATCGGTACTCAAACTCGGAACTTCCAGATCTCAAGTCCTGTGTCTTCACCACGACACCACAAGGACGAACATGCTCAACCCAACACAGTTCTTTTCATTGTTTACTTTTCTATTATAAGTCAGTTGATATCCTTGTATAACAACCAAAACTAATCCTAATTTTTCTCTAGGCTTAATTTAGGCTCCAAAAAAGCTTTTTCAATTCATCTGAGTGCATATTCAACGTTGGTAAAATGAGGATCACCAGATTAACCTAGTTAAAAATGGATTCAACCTGGGAACATATATTCTAGGTCCATTTTAGATGGAAGTGCAAATACGCTTGCCAACGGAAACAACAAACTACCACAACACTGAGAAATTTTATTGAACAAAATTCAAATCTTCCCATACTACTTGAATCTGGCAGATCCAAAAGACGTTTGACGTCGAGGTGGGAACAATGGGAAAGGACACTACTCAGAACAGCACAATGAGGGACTCTGATTACGACACCAATTTCTTTTAGACTTCTCTGCAGCAACTTCAGAAAGACATCAAGAAGGGTCTGGTGGTGATGTCACTCGAGCTGGATAAAGTTTACACAATTTTCCTGAACAATCAGGTTTGCATCAAAATTGTTGCTGCCTAAATTAGTTCAAATCTCTAGCAATAGCAGTAATTCATTGATATCCCTAATACCGTTCTTCACTATTCATGTCAATCGTTTGATCTTCAGTCGATTGAAATTAAAAGTCTTCCGACTTTCAACATACATGACATGCTTCAAAACTTTTTATAAAAATGGTAAATGTGTGTAAAGGAAAAGAATTAATTGAAATGCATGAAAATGGCGAGAACTGGTGAATATTCTTCTTATTTCATGCATATTCATTGATGAATATACATGAAATGAGGAGAATCGATAATTATGCGTGATAAGTGATGAATATGCAAGACATGGATACGTATGGATGGATACACACGAAAATTAATGAATGTTCCTTCAAAATTGTCATTTTTTGTCCACTCGGGCTTGAAGCAATGCTTTGTAGAAGAAGCAGAAATGTGATGTTAATTTATAAGAACAAGTATGCAACTGTATTACTTTGAAAGAGATGTTTTCATGAATCAAGTTGTTTTGTGTTTCAAAACAATTTATGTGCGCACTCTTTTGTCAAACTGTTTATTTTTCTTATAACTTTTATTTGATAGTTTAGTATCTCTTTAGGATTTTTAGACTAATCTTCTCTTTATTTACTTTTTTAAACTAGATGTTAGAATTTAAACGTTTAGATTGAAATCTTGCTTTGCTATGGTCAATTGTTTTCAAAGTTCACCTTTTTGTATTTTGCATTGCAGCATCGTCTCATCTTGCATATGGAGCCTCGAATGAACTATATTCCAGATTCCTCGCTTTGTACAAAATGTCTGGGTGTGCTGGGGTCTTCTCCCTCATTGGTAAGCACACTTTCTTCTGATTTTAAAGTTGGGGATGCTGTGAAGTCCATTCCTTCCGTAGGAGATTAACAGCCCCTGCAGTAGAAAATAACCAACAAATTACCTGCAAAATTAAGAGTTTGTCTTATATTCAGCACTTCTCCGTATAGTCGTAATAATAATGTTCTTGATGTACATTTTGTTGTCCAAGTAAAGTGCAAACGTCAAGTAAATATTTACAAGTATGAGTTGATATTGTGACGCATCAAAATCGTTGAGCATCTCTAGTATGTATTTCAGCACATAACAATTTTGCAGTAACCGAATTGTGCTTCAAACAAGAGAAAAAGTTACGTTTTGCCTCAATCCTTCATAATGGGCAGTAATATCTTTACAATTTCAGAAATAAACACCATTGTTAGTTAGATGTAGTGTTTACGTTTAGGTCTTTTAGTTGGTTAATTTTAAAATGTGCCTTTGTATTTTTAGGTCATGCTACAAACTACGTTGTTGCTGTTTATCTGCCAACTGATGTACTGTCCAACTTTGCCTGAACAAATAAAAAAATAAAACTTCACTTATCGCCTCAGCTTTTAGAGTTATTCAGACTGCGTTTCTGTGAAATCAATTCATGTGTTGTAAGGAGATTACCTATTATCATTGATAGGTAAAGGAGAGCTTATTGAAAACGCATTTCTATAGGTTTTGTTTTTAATAATCACCGTTTCAAAGCAAGACATTTTCTTCTCGATTTTATTGTTAGTATTTAAGGCGCGAGTGTTTTCAGAATAAAAGAATTTTTCTTCCATAAGTAG
>NC_090882.1:7510230-7532730 GCF_036669935.1 Montipora foliosa
GAGGGGGAAACGTTAAAAAAATTATTTTATGTTAAACTTAAGAATTAAATTACTGTAAAAACGTTGGACAAATTGAAATGCATTTAAAGAAAACGGCCATTTAAAAATATTGAGCTTGTTTGTCATTTGTTAATTGGCTGCGTTAACGTGTATTGTGTCATTTTTTATGATTTAGATTTCTAGAATGTGAGGAATTACATGACCATTAAACTAGTCTATCAAAGATAAGAGAAAATAAGGGATTTCGAGAAAATGGAAATGCAATGTTTTAGAGACAAAGGATAATGTTACTGTGCAAGGAGGGAGTGGTCAAGGAAGGGGAGGGGTACTGATTAGAGTAGATGTCCTCATGAAAATATGATGACGACTTGCCGATTGTCATGGACGGTTTGTAAAAAAAGTGCATAGTAGCCAATAAAGATTTAGTATACTAATCAACTAGCGTTCATCTAAACCGTGACACATTTCGTCAAGGTGAAATTGGTTCAATAGCAGAGAGGGTTATGGAGTTCTATTTGTCTTAAGTGTTTAATTTAACAAAGTAAGGAGGAACCAAGGGATTTCGAGATAATGGAAATGTAATGGTTTTATGTATAGAAAGATAAAGCTGCTGTACAAGGAAGGAGTGGTTAGGGACGGGGAGGGGTACAGTTAGAGTACATGTCCTCATGAGAATATGATGACTTTCAGGTTATCACGCACGGTCCGCAAAAAAGTGAATGGTATCCACTAAAGATTACTTATAGACTAACAGAAAAGGTAACGAATGCCTTATTGATAGCGAGATGTTTATTTGGGTTTGAGTTGGGATGAATGGCAGGGGTTGGGGACAGCCACAGAACTGAACAGAGGGTTGACGAAAGAGGGATTGCGCTCTATCTATCTTCAAAATCTAATGGTTCTTAAATATTTCCTGTTTTTATACGTATTAATTGCTATCAATGTATTTCATGATGTACGTTAGTAATGGCTCCCGATGTTTACTTTCAGTTTTAGCGTTTACTTGCAAGAATAATTATTTGCTTGAACATTTTAAAATATCTAACCTATATTGTAAAAAAGTGCTATTTTAAAAGAAATAGAAAATTGGAAAAACATGTTTATTTTGCTATGTCTACAGCCGTCGTAATTCACGAATACCAAGGAAAGCACACGATTTAGAGATGATAGGAAGTTGTACTTACAGTCTGAATCTTAGCATATATCCTTGCAAAGTCTTGATTTTCCACTGGTTTTATTCTGCTTGAAATGTTCTGTTTGAAGTTTAAATTTGGTCGAGTGGATAATAAGAGCGAGTAAATAGAAATACTTTTGCATAAGGAATACAAAAATGTACTTACGTTTTGAGTAATGCTGAGAACTTGGATGACATTAGGTTTATCCGTAATGATCGTCATTTGTCAATTACGACGTACCTAACGAGAAACAAAAGAAGATGCTCGCAGTTGTATTTAAGGCCGGTTTGAGGAGTGTCAATTGGAATTGGAACTTTGGGCTTCACGATAACTCTCTGCTGTGAATTAGTCAAAGCTACGGCTAATATCAGCAGGTGAAAAAGTTGGGTTTCATGATAATGATGATGATGTCAAAACGAAATATTACGTTTTGCTCGGGAAAATAAATATTTTATTCTTACTAATTAGACAGTGAAAAACCACACTTACGTTGTGTAGGTTTCGCAATGAGCGTTAGAATTTACATTTGTTCTTATCTCGCTTTCATAGGTGGCTCAAAGTTGCTTTAGCGTACTTCAAGAAAAATAACCAATAGAGTTTTAAAAATTGATAAAGGTAACTTTATCACTTTCGCCTACAGTTTGAGAGTTATCTTCGTTGGACGCCTGTTCGAATTAAGATCTTATTTGTATGCGATGAAGAAGACCTTCTTGAAAAAGGATAAGAGGCCAAAATGAAGTTTCGGAAGTAATTTTATAGAATCATGGTTAGGCAAACACAAGTAAATGGTAAATGGTAAACTCTATTAAATACTCCCATCAGGGCTTTTCAGTATCTATTTACAATAATTCAAAGGCCTGTCTCTAAAAGCTACAAGTATTTTATCTATTTAGATGCTAAAAATACTTACAGCCTTTCAAGTTATGTTTTGGTTTTAGCAATGCTGTCACTCTCCTAACGAGGCTAAGAAGTTATTACCTGGAAAAAAAGAATAGTTTCATTTGCAAAGAGACCATTATAAATTTAGTCCAGTATCAATCTAAGAAGGTAGGGAATATCTTAAGAAAAACAGTAACTATAAAAGGATATCTTCGCAGCATTTAAACTAATCCTTGCCTATTTAACCTTACTGGTGCTTTCGTTTTTGTGCAATACTTCCTCTTCTTCTTGGTATCTACCTTTCCAAGGTAAATAATTTTAATTTTTTGCTCTACAGGCTGCACATATTTTAATTTATGACGAAAAAAAAATTACGCTTTAATAGTTTCCAAAATATTCTTGATTTTGCCAGTTATTTTCTTGGTCAGCCATTAGATGATAAAATTTTAATATCACAAGAATAAGGGTATATCTTAAAGAATTGTGGTGAGGTTGTTCAAATGAGAAAAATTGGTAAGGATGATTGAAGAAGAGTTATCAAAAACGTAAGACTTTGGGATTTAAGTGGTATTTGTTAGCGTTTCATTCAATCTTTCTTCAAATCGTTATTTGTTTATTGGCTGTGTTGAAGTGTTACTATAAAGATGTCTCATTTTTGAAGTATCATAACGTACATCACGACGGAAAAGTGTGTACGGAGAATGGAAAGGAAAGTGATCAAAAGATTTCGAGGAAATAAAAATCGCGTAATGACCTCATGTAGTTATTAAAAAAGTACTGTGTTACCGGGCTTAGAAGGGGGAGAGTGAATGGTCAAATGAGGAGGAGGGGAGTAGGGAAGGGCGACATTAAAATTACATGTCCTTGTGATGCCATGGTGGTTTTCAAATGACCTCATGTCCGTAAAAAGGGTACTGTGCTACTGGCGCTGGAGGGTGAATGGTCAGTGGTGGAGGACAACGGCATTAAAATTACATGTCCTTATGATACCATGATAATTTTCAAATTATGCTTCTGGCGCTGGAGGACAAGGGAGGGGGGAGGGGCTACTGGGGTTGGAGGAGGGGGGGGGGAAGTGAATGGTCAATTGAGGAGGAGGGGAGTAGGAGAGGGCCCCATTAAGATTACATAATGCCATGGTGGTTTTCAGATGACCTCATGTACGTGAAAAGGGTATTGTACCGGCGAAGGGTGAATGGTCAACTGAGGAGGAGAGTGCTAGGAGAGGGTCCTCTTAAATTACATGTCCTTACTTTATATGATGACTACGATGCCATGGTGGTTTTCGAAAAGAGAAAGGATGATTAAAATTGTCTTTATATATCCTCTATGCATCAGTAACAACCCTCAGATTTGTGAAAAGTACTTGGACGAGGAGTGATTGCTCGCAACACTTTTCATTGCGTGGTTCTTCTCTGTTTGTCCAAAAAATGTGAAGGAAGTTAAGGACAGTACCTACTATTGTTATTGCGCATACGTTCTGCGCATCTTGAGATAGTCGGGTTTCTTATTGGCGATGCTTACCAATACAGGGATATTTTAGTGCGGTTTAAAACTATGCAGAGAAAGTAGATCTTCGTAAGTACTCTTGGTATCAAAAAATAAAATTGTTGTTCACCACGCATTCTTCAGAGATGATTAATCTTCAATTTGAGAAGAAACGCCATACATTGCTTTGTAGTTTAGAGCTTTTTACAAATATTGTTCATGAATTATCTTTGAAAAATGCGTGGTTACCTCCAATTTTCTTTTTGGATTCGAATAACACTTGCTAAGATCTACATTTCCTGCATAATCATAAATCGGGGCAAAAATACCTTTGAATTAGTAGGCACCGTCCTTAACCGATTCCTCTTTCGCAGCGTAGAAAAATCGCGTTTTAGGGTGAAACATTGTTTCAATTAAGTGCTCGTTTTTTTGGTGACTTTGAGTTTCGTCGCAAAGTTTTCTGATTGGGTTTCTTTGGCCTTTGTCCACTCTGGCTTCAAGTAGTGAAATAAGATCTAGAAAGATGTGTATGTTTCCGCTATAGAAAAAAAGTTTTATCTCCAAGAACAATGATGTTTAAAAAGGGTGTTTTCGGGACAAATGGTAAACACAATAGTTTTCAGGAGGTTAAATATAAGAATTGAATTACTGCAACTTACTAAAAAGTGGACTTATCAAAACATTTAAGCAAAGACGGCCATTTTAAAATATTGAGCTTAGCTTGCTTGTTAATTGTTACTGGCTAAGTTAAGGTGTATTATTTCTTATTTTTGCAATTTAGATCTCTAGAATATCAGGAATTGCATGACAACGAAACTAGTCTACCAAAAGACAAGAGTAATGAAGGGACTTCGCGAAAATAGGAATGTAATGACCATATATACAAAAGATAAAGTTGTTGTACAAGGATAGTGTGGTCAGAGAGGGAGAGGGGTACTATAGAGTACATGTCCTCATGAAAATATGATGACTTCAAGATTATCATGCGCGGTCTGCCAAAAAGGTGTTTCCTTAGGCTGGAGCTGGGAGAAATGGTGGGGAAGGTTACATAATTGAGCAAAGAGTGTTCAAGAAATGGGGATTGAGCTCAATCTCTCTTTTGAAGGTGTTTAAAATCTAACGGTTCTTAAATATTTCAAAGTTTTGTTTATGTATTACTTGCTATAAATTGTATTTCATGATAAGACGTTAGTAATGGTTCGCAATGTTGACTTTTAATTTTAAGCGTCGACTTGTAAAAATAATTATTTCATTTACCATTTAAAATATTCATCTTTTACTTTAAAAATACTATTTTAAATATTATTGTTAGTCATTTGAAAGATGCTATAGATGTTTTTAACAGGTAGCGTAATTAAGGGGAAAAAGAAAATGCACACATGGTTTAGAGAATAGACGTTAACATAATAAGGAGAGGTAGCGATCTATAAAGAAGTTATACTTACATTCTGAATCTTAGCATATGGCCTTGCAAGGCTTCATTCTCCACTGGTTGTATTGTGCTTGAAATATTCTGTTTGAAGGTTAAATTAGGCGTAGTGATAAGAGCGAGTAATTGGAAGTACTTTAATAAGGGATGTAAAAATGCAGTTACGCTTTGAGTAATGCTTACAACTTGGATAACATGCTTGTTGGCTTGGTCCGTAATGATCGTCATTTGCAAATTACAATTTACCTAACGATAAAAAAAAAAAGATGCAATTGTATTTACGGTCAGAGGATTGTCGTTTGAAATTACAACTTAAGGCTTCTCGATGACGGTCTGCTATGAATTAGAGTCACTGCTATTGTCGAAATGAGCAGACACAAAAGTTGGGTAAACTTCGATGATGACAAAACAAAATGTTTTGCTTAAAAGTAACTTAATTTACCTACAGTTTGAGAGTTACCTTCGTTGGACTGTGCTGCCAAGAACGCCTGCTTGAAATTAGTTTCTGCTTTATGAGCATAGGTAGATATAAAGTTCCGAAGAACATAGCTTTATATGCGATGAGCGACAGATTAAGAACAGTTTACTTACGGGTCTGATGACTACCAATGATGATTTTCCTCCGCGATTGTTTGATGCTAGATCTTGTTGAATAAGAATGAAGACAAAAAAAAGTTCCCGAAGTAATTGCATAGTATGCTAGGTGAACATTAGTATTTTATCGGCTTAGGTGAGTGAAAATACTTACGGCCTTTTAAGTTATGTGCTGGCCGCGGCAATACTGTCATTCTTCTGATAAGGCTGAGGAGTTGTTGCCTGAAAATAAAGATAGTATCATTGGCAAAAGAGGCCATTAAAATTTGTGAATGTAGTCTAGTATCAATATAAGAAGGTGGGGAATATTTTTATAGCAAACGGTAACTATAAAAGGGTCATTAAAATTCGGAGCATTAACTTAAGGCTTGCTCTATAGGGGAGATATATTTAAAACAAAATGAATCGTATACTTTTGTTATTCAAATGTGCCAACCACAGGAACAAAAGACCCTTTGTTTCAACAACGAATGAGGCTCTGGTTGGCATATTAACGACAACAGGTGACGTCAGTGATATTTTCCCTATTGACCTTACTAATAGTTTCGTTTTCGTCCAATGCCTATTTTTCTGCAAAATTTCCACCTTTCAAAGTACAATAACTTAAAAATTTATCCATTTTATTGGTGTGATTTTAACCGAATGAGAAACGTTAACGGCCAGGCTTTTTATTCTACGGGCTGTGCATGTTTTTAATTTATGACGAAAAAAAATGCTTAGAAAAATGATGGGAGGTTGTTCAAATGAGACGAAAATAACGTTACACCATAGGGCAGTTTAAGCTACAAGGCAAGAAGATCGGAATTTGGAAATCCTGGGTGAAACGATCACCGATTTGGTCAAGGTTTAGGGTTGATTAGAAAGAAAATGCTGAGGAAAAACGAAAAAAATTTTGTTATAGAAGAAGAGGCTCTACGTTGATGTAAATTCTGCACTTGTATTTAAACTGAATATGTGAAAGAACACATTACTGTTTATTGAAAGACGATAGTGCGTGAAGTTAATTCATTCATTTATTATTTAAAATTGCAAGGACTTCTCACGTGGCAAACTATTAGTATTTTTTCGAAACGATTGGTAAGGATGATTAAAGATGAATTGTCAAAACTTAAGACTTTGGGATTTAAGTGGTGTTTGATAGCTTTAAATCTTGCTTCAAATCGTTATTTGTGTATTAGCTGTGTTGAAGTTTTATTATTTTGTCGCGTTCTATTGGAATGAACCCTTTTAGGTTGTTTGGGATAGTTGCTACTGGGGTTAGAGGAGGGGGGGGGGGGGGGAAGGGTGAATGGTCAACTGAGTAGGAGAGGGTCCATTAAAATTACATGTTCTTATGATACAATGGTGTTTTTAAAATGACCTCATGTCCGTAAAAAGGGTACTGTGGTACTGGGGTTAGAGGAGAGGGGAGAGAGGGTGAATGGTCAAAAGACTAGGAGAGGGGTAGAAGAGGGCCATTAAAATTACATGTTCTTATGATACCATGGTGGTTTTCAAAATGACCTCATGTACGTAAAAAGGGTACAGTGGTACCGGGGCTGGAGGGTGAATGGTCAGTGGAGGAGGAGAACGCCATTAAAATTACATGTCCTTATGATACCATGAGGATTTTCAAATTATGCTGCAAATTACTCACACATGGTATATTACAAACAGAGGCTAATGTTCGAAAAAGGATGACAAAAAATTGGCAATATATAGCTTCTATGCCCAGTAACCCTCACACGATTTGTGAAAAGTACCTCCACGAGGAGCTCACAGCACTTTCTCATTGCTTTGTTTTTGTCAGCTTTTTTTTTTTCCAAAAAAAAAAATTCCAAAGGAAGCTGACGGGTGCCTTTCGCGCTGGAGGAAACTCGATCGCGTTTTGGTTGAAATATTGTTTAAATAAAGTTCTCGTGTTTTTGGGGATTTGCGAAGGGCTCAATTTATTTGTCTGATAATTAAATTTGTGTGCGTGATAGCGTTGTTAGGTTACAGTGGGATGATTGGCAGGGGTGAGTGGGGATAGTTAGGAGAGTGAGTATGAAGGGATGGAAGAATGGTGGGTTGGGTGAGTTGGATGTTTTAATGAGTTTTAAGTTACTATATGTTGTCCTCCTCCAGTTTTGTTGTCCCGGCTGCCAATATAATCTTCAGCTTTCCTTTAATTTTAGGTGGAGAAGGTTTTTGAGTATCAATTACGAATAGCATGGTTTATCTTACGATCGGCAGAGAAAATTGTTAAGTTTATTGGGAAAAAAGCAGAAATAGAGAAGGTATAAGTCTGGTTAGGCGCCGTCGTTTTCAATTTTATGGCCATGCTAGTATTAGCTACTGTTGCCGACGGGTGTCGTCTATGAACGAAAAAAGGCAAACATGATGTGGGGAGAGTGAACTTTATTGAAAAAAGGACCAAAAGATTAATAGTGCTTTTGATAGATAGATAGTTTATTATAAAATGCTTTGTACTTAAAGAAATAATGTTATTACCTGGTATGAAAGGTCTTCAATTTTCCATTTGTTTTTATCTGCTTGTATGTTTACAACTGAAAAAAAAAAGGAAAATAATTTGCTCGGTTCACAATAGTCAGGACTCGTTAAATGTCGGCTGGAAATTATAACGTCTCCTATAACAAATGTTTATGAGATAAGGAACTGGCAGTTGTACTTACGATTTAAAATTGCGATGTTTGCAACTTCTGGATGACTGCCATCTGCAAATTATAGAATTGCTACCGCTACAAAAGATCTGCTAAAAAATGGGTTATATGATAATTTTAAAAAAAATCAAAATGTGTTAATTGCAAAGGAAAAAGTGAAAAGATTATGCTAACGTTGAAGGTTCTGAAATGGGCGTTTCAATTGACGATTACTTTGTGGCCGCTATGTTGCAAACGAACCTGGATCGCCTACAGGAAAAATAAAATAAAAGTATAAAATTCCACAACGGAAAAAGTTGAAAAGAAAGAAACAAGCTAATTAAAAATGCACTTACGGCTGGCTACGATCCTCCGTGCATTATATATTGCCATTAACGCCTGCTTTTGTCTGAAGTAAATTGAGTTAGACAATGGTATTCACATTGGCACCACCAATGTCGTATAATTTAACATCATTTTAGTTAGAAAGCTAAAAAACTTACTGTTTGAAGTAATCGCTAGTTGGTCTTGAAAGTTCTGCTCTTCGGTCATGATCTGCTTCATCTGTACCGTCCTAGGTGTAAGTGTATAAAGTACAATTTAAAAATACGGGTTGAGTCATATCAAATGTGTTATCCAATGAAGAGGGCAATGAAAGGCTTACTATGACAGTCTTCTAGTAATAAGACTTGCTTTATTAGGGTAGATATGTAAGACCGTATCACCAATTGCAAATCCCTTTAAAGCAAATTTGGAGGGGTTATTTCTTTAAAGGTTGGGATTACTTGATAAAGTCAGGAGAAATACTTATGGTTGGAAAGGTAATTCACTGATCTCCCAAATTCCTGATAAATGAATTGATGCGATATGTGAGGAAATGATGAGGCCATGAAGTTGACAGCTGAAAATAAACATTCGTAAAATGAACGTTTGATTGGGCAAGAGGCTTATTTAAACGCCTAGTTCTACAGATAAAGATAGAGTAGAGGGCTATTCAGTAGGCTGGATATTATAGATTCTATCCTCCAAGATCTTTTTTCTTGCAAAGGAATGATTAAAAAAAATTCCAAAGGAATGATTAAAAAAAAAAAAGATTTATTCTCCATTCATGTAGAAAGGTTGGCTTTTACTTCGTGTAGAAGACACACATAACGTAAAACAATACCTAATCAGAATTCTAAATCCCTGAAGACCCTTAAAGCTTTTGTTACGTCATGTGCGTCTTCTACACGAAGTAAAAGCCGAAAGGTTTGGTTCATATTTATGCTATATGGTGTAATTGTTAATTATACGAAAGAAAGGAAAGGAAAGGAACTTTCAAATAACGTTTCTAGTCGTTCTAGAGCTGCAGCACTAATTTGGGACACTGTAAACTGAAATCATTAATTAATGGAAGACAAATGTTGGTTTTTGAGGAGAGGAGAAAGCCGAAGTACTCGGGGAAAAATCTTCTCGGTGCAGAACAGAGAACGAACAAAAACAACTTAATGACACTTAGTGTGGGAATCGAATCCGGGTGACATTGGTGGGAGGCTAGTGCACTCACCACTGCGCCATCCTAGCACTCCGCCGAATCAATTACCGCACACTAAGAATTTGTTGAATTAAGTGTTCGTGTGGGTATAGGGGTTGTAGATTGTCATTTGATCGAAGTGCGAAAATTTATCTAGAAGTAAATTTAATACAGCAATTAAGTGGCTATTTGGAAAACACGAAGTTAAGATTTAGATTCAGCATTTAGATGTGCAATACACTTGTTAAAAAAAAAAAAGGGAGCTGTTCCGGTAGAGGAACTGTATCATTGTGGTGTTGGTCATTTGCGTTGTGTTATTTGCAGTTGATTGGGTTGAAATTGAGGGGGTGGGGGAGAGATGGGTGGGTTTTATGGAAATTCAGTGTTGTCCAAGAGGGAAAAGAAATTGATATGATGTAGAAATAAATTATATAAAGTAAAATTACATAAAAATGAAGTCGAAGCCTAATTGTGTTTGGAGGTAATGTACGATGGAGAAGCATGTAACGTCTGGAGAGTTTTGAATTGGGGAGTAACAAGGGTGAATTAGATAAGAGTGTTGGATCTATCAGTTTGCGGTCTTGCTCTAGCATAGTCACAAATGGATTTATTTGTTGATAAACTGTGCGCGAAACAAAGAAAGGACCACCAATTTTAACCAATAAGAAGAAGCCATGTCACGTGTGACTGCTTCTGCCATGTTTTCTTTTTTTTCAGACATGACCACTGATTTTCGCAGGAACGGGAATTCTTAAAATAGATTCATTTGTGACTGTGCTGGGGAGTCCACCCACCCCACCCATGCCATAACAACAGTCTTATCTAATTCACTCTTGGGACTAACTGAAAGGAAGAGGGTTGAGTGATAAATAATTATGAGAGGAGAGGGGGTCGAGATGGGCATTTTAGGTGAAATGTCCTCATGAATGAATTGGAAAGGAAATGAGTCTCTAAAGTGTGGCGTCATGGTCCATTTTGGGAGGGTAGGGTCGAGGTGGGTAGAGTTAGTAAGGATGGGGGGATGTATGTCCTGAAATTATGTGTTTGGGATTCAAGCTAAAGCGAGTGGTTGGGAAGGGTTAAGGGAAATATTATAAAGGGTTTTCGTGGTTCTAAAAACGATGGTGGGGGGGTTGAAGTGATATAAGTTTGCAAAAAAGGTTCACTAGTAGTAATTTGGGGCCTAAACAAAGTAAGCTACTAAACATTTCAAATGATTTAGTGTGCAATAAGAGGTAGAAATGGGTTACTCGAGGGGAGATGTTTATTTGTAGATACAGAGTTTAGTTTCCATTCCTGGTTTTACGATTGGTTTTAGTGGTTTTGAGATTGGCTAAGAAGAGAATTAAAATTCATTGACTGGTGTCTGTGGAGGTATTGTGAAAATGCATTAAAATATAACAAGGCAGTTGATTAAAATAGACGAAGAAGATGGGTATGATGATTGTGTTAAGTCTTCTTTAATTGGTTTAATGGCTTCGTTTATTTATATACTTAAAAAATGTTTTAAAAATTTATTACGAGTGGGTGTTGTGCAAAGAAGAGGAAAAGAAAAAAAAAGAAAGACGGAAAGGATTTTGGAAATGTTTGGAAAATAAAGTTAAATTATCGTGTGAAGTTCGGGAAATAGGTAGTCTGTTGTGCTGTTGGCTAGAAATATAAACACTAAATTGCGATAAGATTTATCGATGATCTCTTGTCGTTGTGTCCAGGGTTCTCTGAGCAGTTTTTTTAGGGCTCTGGTCGAGTTGTTTTCTGTGGTCGGTAATATGTAGTTATAGGCTACGGAAATAAGTACATTCTCAAAGCATTGATTAGTTACAATAGTAGGCCGAGATTTGAGGGATCGTTTTATTGTAATAATACGAAGAGACGTGGCCAAAATTCAAAATGATTGTAAGGAGGCTATTAAATGAGAAACCCACTTTGCAGATGAGTTACCTTGTGTGTGTGACAAGTGAAGAACGACATTTGCCGGGTGCGGATAAGACGTTTTCTGGATATGGAGCGAATAACGGGAAACAAACATTTAAGATATTGAGCTGATGAAGTGAGAGTGACAGATGTACTTACAGTTCGATGTTTGCAGTCCCCAAAAACGGTGTAAGATTCTACTGCTGAAATTACTGGTAAGAAGAAGCGAGTTTAGTGTGAATATTTTAAAGGATATAAATTTAGGGTAGTAACGAAAAATGTTCTTATGATTCCTATGGCAAATGCTAGAGCTTCATATATCTACAGACTGGTTTTTGAGTAAATACGGCAAAAAGACGAAAACAGACAAATGCTCTAACTATGTATGAAAGTAGGTAAAGGGCATTAATGATATACTTACGCTTTGGAGATTTTAACTCAAACCTCTCCGTTTTGTAGCAATTCTTATGGGAACTATGGGAAAAACAAAAGTTTCATTATTATCAACTGAATTATCCAATAGAATTTTAAAAATTAATAAAATAACTTAAACTTGCAGTTTGAGAATTATCTCCGTTTAGACGCCTGTTTCGAATTACGTTTTGCTTTATGAGCATAAGTAGATATAAAGTTGACTTGCGAAGAACTTGTTATATGCGATGAAGAAGGCCAGATTAAGAACAGTTACAGGCCTCTTTAAATGGGAAAAAGATCTTCCTGAATAAAAATAAAGAGAAAAAGAAAGTTTCTAAAGTAATTGTATTGTATGTTAGGCAAACATAAGTATTTATCTACTTTAGGTGATGAAAATACTTACGGCCTTTCAAGTTATTTATTGCTGTCATTCTTCTGATGAGGCTAAAGAGTCGATACCTAAAAATAAAAGATGGGTTCCATTGACAAAGAGGCCATTTCAGTTTATGAATTTAGTTGAGTAGTAATCTAAGAGGGTAGGGAATATCTTGAAACAAACAGTAACTATGAGAGGATATCTTGGGAGCATTTAAACTAGTCCTTACTATATTTACCTTACGATTACTTTCGTTTTTGTGCAATACTTTTTATTTTTCTCAGTTACCTTTCCAAGCTAAAATAATTATTGCTCTACAGGTTGTATATGTTTTAATTTACGATGAAAAAAAATTACACTCTAATAGTTTACAAAATGTTCTTGATTTTGCGAGTTATTTTCTTGCTCAGTAGTTAGATGATGAAATTTGAGTATCACTAGAATAAGGGGATATTTTTAAAAAAAATTATGGTGAGTTTGCTCGAATGAGATTAACATATTTTGTTCACTATTTTATAATTAATTTATTATTATTTCGTAATTGCAAGAACCTTACGTGGCAAATTATTTAATTTAGTATTCTTTCAAAAAACGATTGGTAAGGATGATTGAAGAAGAGTTGTTAAAAATTAAGACTTTGGGACTTAAAAAAAAGTGGTGTTTGGTAGCGTTTAAATCTTGCTTCAAATCGTTATTTGTTTATTGGCTGTGTTGAACTGTTGCTTTAAGATCTTGTCTCATTTTTAAGCACCATAACGTACATCACGACGGAAAAGTGATCAAGAGATTTTGGAGGTAACGAAAATTGCGTAATTACTTCATGTACGTAAAAAGGGTACTGTGCTAGCGGGGTTGGAGGATGGTCAATTGAAGGGGAGGGGAGTGGGGGAGGGCCACATTAACATTACATGTCCTTAGGATGCCATATTGAGGACCTTGTACGTAAAATGGGTACTGCATGTACCGGGGTAGGGTGAATGGTCAAATGAGTTGGAGAGGGTCCATTAAAATTACATGTCCTTACATTTTAAGCTTTGTGTGCCCGATATTGTTGTTGGGCTAGGGTGGGAGGATTGTCAGGGGTGGGGTAGGAACAGTTATGGAACTGAACAGGGAGGAATGGAAGAATGATGGGTTGCGGTTAAGGAGATCTGTGCAAAGCGTTTAAGTGGCTATAAATTGTTCTCTAGTTTTCTTGTCCCGTCTCGTATTCTTCCTTATCAAACTGTAGTGTTTTTGATCACGTTAAAAGGAAAATTATGAAAGGTAATTTGAAACTGCTTTAAAATCGGTTTAACGCTGTATTATTTATTGTTACAACGAATGAGATGGAAAGGGTAAATGTCTGAAAATGGGTTGATAAAGGGGAGCCTTTTAAGGATATTTTCTTGGTGATAAGTATTAAAAGAAGAAATTACACTTGTGTCAGCAGTCTCCAATAATGACGTAGAATTGAGCTGCGGGCAATAAGCCTCCAGCTTCCGGTAAAAAGAAAAATGTTGCGTTTACATATGATAAGGGTATTTATTTAATTAAGATTAGTGTAGACCAGAAAGAGTACTTACTGTTTCCATGGCAATTATTGGCATTATAGTTGTCCACATACTGGTTTATGGATGAGTGAAAGAGGCTAAAAGTTAAAATAAATATGACTGATAGCATTAGTATGGAAAAGTCTTTGTGATTTCAACTTAACGACTTATTTAACATAAAACGCGCAAAATGAGCACAAATATTTCCTGGTGGTGTATATTGGTCTGTACTGTTTATCAATTGAATGTACAGTTGCAGAAACTGCTCTTTTTTTGAGCAGGCGCGTCTGGTACAAATTGTATGGAAATTTTGTAATATAATGGGTCATTCTTCTTACGGGGTAAGGAGAGTCTCTGGTTCCGAGTTCTACAAGTCGTGATTTTTCTGCAAGATAAAAATGTTCCAAATGGATTACATACCGCATAATGAATTGAGCCATACTGTTAAAGTATTTGGTTCGCCCCTAAAACGGTGAGGGGGTGGTTAATTCGTTATCAAATCGAAAGATATTTCCGAGTACTCAAGGCCTCTTTTTAGTACCAATCAGCTGGTTCTACTTCAGGAAGGGGGGGGGGCGGAGGTGAACAGAAATAGGGTTTAGGGTTAGGGTTCTTTGTTCTCGTTATAGTGCAGACATGATTCTTAAGTCATGGAGCGGTCCGAGGAAGGGTACATCAAGGCACTTTTTTAATCTATATAGATCCAGTTTGAGCTAAGTGCGAGTGCCTTATGGACATGCAATCCAAATTTAGCTGTGGGGGAGGCTTACACAATGACCTCATGAAAACAATGGCTTATACAAGAGTGAATTAGATAAGAGTGCTGATCTTTTACTTTGCGGTCTTACCGCAACACAGTCACAAATGGATTTATTTTCTTTTTTAGATCCACTTTGCGCGCGAAACAAACAAAGGGCCGCCACTTTTAACCAATCAGAAGAAGCAACGTTACGCCTGACTGCTTCTGCCAAGTTTTTTGCAGGGACGTGACAACTGATTTTCGTGGGAACAGGTTTTCTAAAAATAAACTCCATTGTGACTGTGCTGGAGAGCCCACCCACGCCAAAACACCTCTCTTATCTAATTTACTCTTGGCTTAACGACAGAGCCCGTAGTGAAGGACAAAATACCAAGAAAAACACATGACCTCATGAAGCCTGTTGACAAGGACAAGTTTAGGAGGAGTGGAGTAAATTGCGAGGTTGTCATGATGATTATGACAAACACGAAGGGACTCGTTGAGGGAAGGGGAGGGAAAATAGAGATGGAGGAGAAAAAAAAATTGAGTTAAAATGGGAATAAGACTGAAGAAACCAGGGAGAGGAAGGCAAGCGACAAGTCCTAAGGTAACTCAGGAGCGTGGTGACTGGGTAGGGTCTCGTGCGTTAATATGTACTTATTAACTGAGTGGGAGGGCCGGACGAGAACATAACCGAGTGCGTCATAACCGAGGGCCTGTCAAACCTGACCTTAACTTTCAATAAGCATTTTATCATATGGACTCTTTTACACTCTTCATGAGCACGCAATAATATGAAGTTTGGTCAAAATACGTAACAAAATTTGCACGGAAAATATATTTATTATGTTGTTTGCATTTATTTTTCAGGTTGTAAATATCTTATGGATGTTTTAAAGGGACGAAATCCTTTAAAATTGCATCACACGGAGTAGTACGTACTCTTAGCAGGGCCGTACGGCTTTTTCCGGCCCTGCTCGCGCTAATACGTGCGGCCCTCACGCGGGGATTTTCCTGAAGGCCTTTGCAAACGAGGACACATTGTTGCGGACGCATTATTGCTCATGATGTTTCTTGGGCGCGCAAACGCGCGGGACACAAAATGAATGTTGTGTTTCCATGCTGCGCAAACTGGGAAGCATTTTTTGCAGACACAAAATGCTGCGCGCGCGGGAAAACGGGAAAGTGCGCGCGGGCAAACGGGGAAACATTTGTGTCGACAACAATAGGGCCGTTTATACGAGAGAAAATAAGCCGCGGCTTACTCTGGCCGCGGCGTGCATAATACGAGAAAGGAACTATTTATACGAGTGTAAACTCCAAGGCCAGGATAAGCCGCGGCTTGAGAAAGCCGTGAACATAGATTTTGGACCATTTATACGGGATGTTAGCATCTTATGTAAGCCGCGGCCAGAGTAATTATAAGCCGCGGCTTATTTTGGGTCGTATAAACGGTCCTAATGTGTCCTCGTTTGCCAGTACCTTAATAGCTGTACAATGAAGGCGCGTGCGGGGCCGTATGGGACATGTGATAAACGGATGTCGTCATTTGTTACTTGTCTGCATACCTTATTTGGATTTGTCGTTTCATTCGCTTACCTAACGATGGACACATCGACCGACCAAGACGTCGCAATTATATGGAGTTTCCTAATGCTTTTCATAAAGATGGGATTTAGCTAAATTTCTGCATTTTAAGTAATTGAAATGAGTCTACGGAGTTGCTCCACGTTATCCTAGGATTTGGTTCTTTCGAACTCATAGCGATAAGGACCAGACTTTTCATATGTTTGCAAGTTTCGCCGTAGATGATTGTGAATGTAGCACATGAATTGTGTCAAACGAAAATGTGATAAGCTTGTACACTTTAAAATTATTACAAAGAAGGTAATAAACACTGACTTTTGGAGTCACAATTTGCATCGCGTCCGATGTTTAAGAAACGAGATGTGAAACGCGGTTTATTTAAGGATGAGGATATTTGATGATGACTGCAAGATCCAAATCATTCGCTCACTTACTCAAGTAGTGTGGAAAAAAGCTGTATCCTAGTTTGCAAAGCGCAACGACAATATACATGTTTGTCAGCTGCGTCTGTTATGGTAGAAATTCGCTTTATTCTAGTCGAAAACCCGTTGAGAAATTTGGAGGGTAGAATTTTGGAACCTTCTTAACAAGTACTTTGGTTGCCAATATTTGAGGACTATTTTTTTCAGACATTTTAGGCAACGGTATTCTGTGAACGCATATAGTATAGCCTGGCATAATTAAGAAAAAGTAGACCCTTCTACGGCAGAATTCACTTAACGAGAGCTAATTCTCAAGAGAAATGCACCACCAAACAGAACAAGCGCCCCATTAAGTGTGATAACTTTTGTGCACCGCGCACTTATTTTTGCACGAACGTACATCACCTTTTAAGGCTTTCCTGTGGTCCGTTTTTTAATTTGTCTTCTCCAAAGTCGTCCTTGTGTCTGGAACGCAGCATCATATTCGTCAAGATCACTTCTTCTTCCAGCAACGATAGGTCAATAAACGTCCTCGGTAAAGGAAACAAGCTGTTTGCCCGAAGGCGAAGCGATGAGTCTCCAAATTGGGCTTCAATTTATTTGGTTCAGCAAGGTTGCTGATTGGCTGGTACGCGTACATTCCAATGCCTAATCGAAGTGACAGCAAAGTGTGTCACATGTAGCCTCATCTTTACAACATCTACACGAGAAAAACGTCACTGGTGTGCTTTCGCCGTGAAAATCACTGCTATTATCGCTAATTTGGCGTCCTCTGGAAATTTACTCGTCTGAATGCAAAGTCCGTGCAGAAGGAAGCGTGAAATTATCAAGTGCGCGGATTTCGTGAAAAACGCTGAGATTTCAAGAAGAAATATTTATTTTGTTTTTAAAAACAAGACAAGACCTCACAACTGACATTCCCTTTGGTTATAAAACATTAAAACCATGACATAATAAGAAAATATGGCAGAACCATTTTTATTGCTGTCATTGATTGAATTAATTGAAGGAGCGTTGCGTCTGTTCTAGGTTTTAGTGCGTCGCCAATGGAAATGTACTAAACCAGTCACATGATCAAAGGCCGAGTCTTAAATTTCAGTCGCGAAAATGTTGACCTTAGAAGCGGGTGGGTTTGGGACACGACACTAGCACGTGATAAGTTACGTCTTCCTCTGCGTAACAACCTGCGAAACTCACGGTCAATAAAAAAACCAAGCGAACAACAAGATGTGGTTTACGCGATATGTTGTGGACTCCGTTTCGGATGCCACAAACAATCTATCATAAACAACTTTTATTTGAACCTATCGCTGCTATGGACTTTTGCTGAAGCTAAGGATTGGTTACAAACAAAATGTATTAAATTTGTACTATTAACAAGGGTCTATACACCGTTTGAGGCCGGTTATCAGTGAGTTTATCCTTTTGAATGCGAAACTCAGCCATTTAATTATGATTTTTTCTTTTTCTCATTTCATCTATTGTCTAAGCCCTTTGTATGTTTTGAATAGAATCTTCAAGCCATAGTATGCAGAAAATCGCATTTATAGTGTGGTTTAATTCCACGTTATGTCATCGCCGCCATGTTGGTAGACGAAAACAGAAAATCTCTCATTGGCTTCCTTTGTTTGACAACCAGCAATTTGCAAACAACGTATTAGACTTCTTTAAATGGGTCCACACGACTTTTCATTGACTAGGTACTCAACAAAATTACTTCATCGCTTCGTTCCCACAGAACTTTCCGTATTCTTGGTCTGCATCCGCAAGATGACACGGCTATGTTGTTGTACAAAAAAATAGAAAATGATCCCACAAATTTTGCATAATAATTGCGTCAGATTCCCAAAAGACATTTTAATGCATTGTTCTGTACAACAACATGGCCGCCGTGACGTCAGATGTAAACCGTCACGTGGTTTAAGATTTATTCACCGCGCACACCACAAAAACGTTTCATGGCACTCCACAATTCTTTCTCATGGGTGAGATTGAACGTCAGCTTGTAAAGGCACATCCGGCAGCCGCTATCAGTCCATATTTCATCTCACCCACCCAACCCACTCGTTTACGTGAAAGGAGAACAGACCACAACACCGAGGGTCTCTTTCCCCCACCCCTCCCCCCCCCCCAACTCTTCACGAACAGTGTGTGGGGTTTTGAACGTCCCTCAGTGTTGAGAGACAGGAAAGGGGAAAGGTTGAGAGAAGTCTAACCATTTGCGGGTGTAATTTCAAAGGTAGCACGTTTCTCGTCACTTATTTTAAGACCCGATCTCCCACATGGCAGCCCGGTGCTCTACCAACTGATACACCGGTGCTCGGTCAAAAAAACACTTTATAGACAGAGGTGTCCCCCTAAAATAAACGCGGTGTCTTCTTTCAGCACCCAACCCCATTAAGAAACCGAGAATGAGCCGTTTAAAACTATTTAATGACGATTCAAAACACAAATTTTTTTAACATCAAAACAGCTTTAATTGTTTTTTTTTTTTAATCCCTACTTTCCTCTTCACAATACACGCACAAATTGCAAACCTATGAAACAGTTTTTTTTTCTGAACTTTATATCTTCCAACTGGAAAAATGCCTTCTTAAACTTTAACTTTAGACTTTACTTTCATACTACAAGAGGTGTCATTCCTATACAATTACAAAAAACGTTGCAAGGTTAATTCAGCAGTAAGGCCACTATAAATTTAAATGGATCATTATCCTGTTTTTGTTCTCTTGCACATGCAAAATTCTGCAAAAGTGCAAAAGTCAAGACGAATGAAAAACCTTCAAGGACGCTGCCTACCAATTCAAAGGTATTTTTGCCCGGGTTTATGATTATGAAGGAAATGTAGATCTTAACAAGTGTTATTGAAATCCAAAGAGAAAATTGGGGGTAGCCAAGCATTTTGCAAAGATATTTCGTGAATAATATTTGTATACAGCTTTAAAATACAAAGCAATGAATGGCGTTCATTCTCAAATTGAAGCTTAATTATCTGTCAAAAACGCATGGTTACCCCCACTTTTCTTCTTAGATACCAAGAGCACTTACTAAGATCTACTTTCTCTGGATAATTTTAAACCACGCAACAATATCCTTGTATCAGTAAGCATCACCGACAGGTAACTCGAGTATCTCGAGATGCGCAGAACGTATGCGCAATAACAATAGTAGGCACCATCCTTAAAAGGTCGCTTTCCATTCGACAGAACTGATCGGCCGGACTGGTCATTTGGAAGGACTAACTCTACAACGCCTTAAAATTGACACACTAAGAGGATGATGTATACTGCCCCAGAAGAATGCGAGCTAAGGATTATCATGCAAGTGTTGCTTTGCCATTCTCGTCCCCAGAGCCCTCCGTTTCTTCGATTAAGTGACCGAAAGAAACAGAGAGCTCCAGGGACGAGAATGGGGTCTGGCCGGCCAGTTCTGCTGCATCGCTCAGGATCGAAACGCTCATTCTCCTAACTATTACCATAGGTTGATTAAGAAAATAACACAAACAGCGGTGATAAACATTGTATTCCAACGCATTTTTATAAAACTTGACGTTTCGTATGCTAGTCAACACACATTTTCAAAAGTGACCGTTACAATTTTTAAAAACTATATATATATATATATCGTAAACAATAGGGGTCTGGAACCTAGACTGAGAAAGATGATCTGCAGCAGTACGTGTCTAAACATAATGAAAAGTAATAGCTAAAACAGCAATAACTTCTCACTACTAACATTGACATTAAGGGAAGGCTTTAGCTCTTGAATGAACAAAGTCTCTTTAATTTTGCAGTGAAAGCATACGAAACGTCAAGTTTTATAAAAATGCGTTGGAATACAATGTTTATCACCGCTGTTTGTGTTATTTTCTTGATCAAGCTACGATGGCCTAAGAACAAGAGTTTATACTATATTACCATAGGATTCTTTGTTTGGTAGTCATGAGAATTTGGCGCTGTTACTTAATGGCGCCTGACCGTAAATCCAAAACTTACACGCTCAAAGCTCAAAATTTTACCAGTCAGGAGTGAGGAAAACACAGTTCTTTCAAAATCTGAAGATCATAGATGCATTTTAACTATTCCCTACTGCTCTGACCAAGGTCTAAACACAGATTAATGCAGCCACATTTAGTGATTCTTTAAACTGTCTACCTCGGTGTCCCTTTTTCTCTTATCTCAAAGATTATTTATCTTGCCTGTCTTGAGTTGATATCTAAGGTTTACTTTTTTCAATACGCCACCTTGAATTAAAACAAAAAAAAAGAAAGAAGGTCAGCAAAAATGCAGACTGCAGATCGGGTGCAATTTGCAGACTGCAGATTCCGGTTGCAAAAATCACCAGGGTTTGGGGAATTTAACTTAATTTGATGTAAATCAGCTATAAAAGATCTTTTTTGGCAAACTGGGGAAGGCAAAAAAATAGGAAATATAAGTCGTATAATGGCCTAATTAGTATGGATCGTAAGCTAAACTATCATAGATTTCTGCTCTGCAAAAACCGTAAAAATAAAGACCTATTAAAAGAGAAATAACAATTTTTGCAAAAGTGTCGAAAATCGCGATTTTTGGCCAAATTGCAAAGGGGGTACCAAGGGAAAATTTTCGAAAATGACTAATTCGGAGATACAAATCGTATAGTAGTCTAATTAGTATGGATTAAAAGCTTAAAGTCACTATGACGCTTATTTTTTCCCCGTCTTTTAACTTTTCCTTTAAATATCTCTAGTGCCCCATAGCGTTTGTATCCACGCGTTTTATCGGGCATTTGATTTATACGCAAAAAATGTTGGCCGAGCCAGTTGGGCCCTGGTAACTAGTGACGTCAAAGAAGTAACTTGATCGAATCTCTTATGAAGAAATGTGCAAAAGTGTACGAATAGAAGTCTTGTTGAAAACCTAAAGCTTTTTGTTATGTCTTTACAGAAATTTCGGACGATAGTTACTCTTCGGATGCCGTGAATGTTGTGACGATTCAGAATGGAATTACATTCTTGTCTTCTTTGACGTCATTAGTTACCAGGACCCAACTAGATCGGCCAAAAATTAAAGGCCCGCTAAAACGCTTGGATAAACTATGAGGGAAAATGTTTTGAAGTACCACACTCCAGACACTATAAATATTTAAACGAAAAATTAATAAACGGTGAAAAAAATAAGCGTCATCACAGAGACCTTAACTATTGCAGATTTCTTCTATGCAAAAAATGCAAAAAAAGAAATGACCATTATTCCAAAATTGTCGAAAATGGCGATTGTTGGCCTTAAAGCAAAGAGAGGACCCTTTCCAAATCTTCCAAAATGGCCGATATTTTAAACAAACTTCCGAACGCTAAAAACTAGTAAATACAAGTTACAACATAGCCTAATTAGTATGGATCGAAAGCTTACCTATTGTAGATTTGTTCTATGCAAAAAATCGCTTGAAACAAAACCTATTTGAAGAGAATAATCATTATTCCAAAAGTGTCGAAAATCGCGAGTTTTGGCCATATAGCAAAGGGGAACCCTTTACAAATTTTCAAAATGGCCGATTTTTTGGGCAAATTTCTGAAGGCTAAAAAACTAGGAATTACAAATTAAAGAATAGCCTATTTAGTATGGATCGGAAGCTTAACTATCGTAAATTTGTTCTATGCAAAAAACCGATTAAAGAAAAATTTATTACGAAAGAAATAACAATTTTTCCAAACGTTTCGAACATCACTGCTTTTGCAGTATAGCAAAAGGGGGCCCCTTTGCAAATCTTCGAAAATGGCTGATTTTTTGGGCAAATTTCTAACGGCTTCAAAACTAGGAAGTGCAAGTCGCAAAATAG
>NC_090882.1:7537730-7547730 GCF_036669935.1 Montipora foliosa
TTACACTCAAATAATATTGAAATCACAAAATGTGTCTGTAACATCAAAGAACTGAAGGGGTTGTTATGATTAAAAACAATAACAATAGCAAAACAATTAATAATTCCATCTTTCAAGGCTCAGTGTAAAGTGCAATTACATTGTCATGGAATCACAGTATCAGAGCCAAGATGACCGTAGGGATACTCCATCATCCACTGAAATGTTCACTTGTATCCAGAAATTCACCCGAATTAAATGCACGCCAGAGTTTGACATCCAACTCGAAGTGTCCCTTAAGTCTACGCCTTTGCTATTACATATTTCCAACAATAAGGTAAGGGTAAAGGTTGGTGTTATTTTTTAGCTTAGGGTAAATGCAGTTGTTTGTCCTTAATTAAGGAAGAGCATTTGGGGGACACTGTGACATTATTTGTCTGTATTCCCAGACATCAGTGATCACCAGTGATGTTGAAGTTTGGAAGAAGAGGAAGGGGACACTTCGTGACGCTTATTGAAATCCACGTACATCTAATTTCTTGCATTTCTGGACACACCTTTCAAAATCAGGGACATGATTCCTGAAAGGGAAACACTTGCCCCCAAAATTTAGTTCAATAGGATCCGACTCCGTTTTTGGAGTTTGGACTTAAAATCTTTTTTCTTCTTTGTGGGGGACGGGAGGAAGGGGGGTGTCGCGATCCGGCTGCGCATAAGTAAGACATCTCAGTGTCGTAGAAGCAGCCCAAGTAGGATCCGAACTCGGTACCTATTCCTTCAGAGGCAATCGCGATCACCACTAAACCAAGGAAGACTATATGACCAATTAAAGGGGAAATATGTATTAACATATTGTGTGCGTGACCAGAAATGAGTCTTTGTGTTTTTGTCGCACGCAATGCTGTATCCGGTTATCGTATGGCTGCGTAACGCATATTATAATTTTACATAAATTCTCCCAGTATTGTTAAGAAAAAGTATTAAATATTTTTAAGTACTATCGTGGAGATTTGCAAAGCATTTTTTTACTGGTTTAAATTGGAATCAATGCCTTTAACAGTTTAAAATGTAAACAACTATTAGCCTACGATTGCACTTAACCCTGTCATCGAATGGAATGGAATGTGGACTGTGCACTTCGGACTTCGACTACGGAATTGAAACCGGATTATTGACAGAGATATTGAAACATAGAAATACTGTGAACTTAAAGGAAGTGGGTTAACAATCCTTCGAACAAAGTGTAGGCTACCTGTAGCCTCTTTCTTAATGTCAAAATACAAATTTCAGTTAATGTAGTAGCTACATACTCTGAAACATGAATATTTGAAAAAGCTAAAGTTTAGCTTTTTCAAATATTCTGTTTAAAACAGATTACCTTTGGAATAATTTATCCATTACACGCATTACCGTAGGGTGTTAGTGGTCAAATTATCAGCACCAGATGTAAAGATTACCGTATTATTAATTTTTCATTTGGATTTTTTTTTACTTTTGGAATAAATGAGGAAAATGCTTACCAAGTCACAGTATTTAATAAACTTATGTCCAGAAATGCAGGAACTTAGATGCTCCCCCAATTTTGATATCCGACACAAAAAAAGGGTTCCGTCTAAGCATTTGCTGCCTATTTCTAGCAATGAGGTAAGTGTAAGGCTTAACATTACTTTCTGGTGAGGTTAACTGCAGCTATCTTTACTTGAAGACTGGTATGTAGGGGAAACTTTGCGAGGTAACTTAATTGTCTGTATTCCCAGGTACAAGTGATGTTGAAGATGGGGTGAAAAGCACGGGGGCAGTTTGTGACGCTTACTGAAATTCACGGGCATCTAAATTTTCTGCATTTCTTAACATATCTAACTATGTACATATGTACAGTTTTTACAACTGTAAAGGTGAATTATTGACTTTCAAGATGCCGGGGTGACTGCATACTGTGTACCAAGTGTTTAGAACAAAAATTATCTCCTACTTCTCACTATCTCAAGAAAGCCTCAAAGTTTATGAAGGTATCAAGATTTCCCTCAGAGGTATGGAGTCTGTATTTTCATAACATAAATGACAATTGAATAATGAAGAAAAACTTAGAGTGATCAAGCTGTGTGCTCTGTGTCTTAAACATTGTTTCAATTAGGTGCTTTACAGTGTTAAAAATTACGCCTGTGGGTTAGTAAGAAGCTCCATAATTTTTATACTAGAACCTTCAAATAGGAGAGTGTGTGGTTGGTAAAAATTGGGGTACAACACATCTTGCTAACTTCAATAAATTCATACATTACTAATGCATACATTACTAGCACTGGTCATTCATAGCTTAAAAGAAGGGTCTTACAATTATAACTTTGGAAAGTCATGCATGCAGTTTTAACTGTCTTGTCAAATTTGATGTTAAGTGTTAATATTATGAATCTTACTGAAGAAGCCTGAATTTTAAAGCTGGATTTCTAGACCTTCGGCCATGATTTACCTCTTCTTGTTGTGGATAAATGTAACTACACTAACAACAACCTCATTCTCAGGGTCTTTCTTCTCCACCTCCACTGTCGGCAGAGAAAAGAGAACCTAGGAACAACTTTGGACTAACACATTATAAAGAACTCAAACTAATTTCACTAATTATTATTCAAAACCCAAAACTGTATTTTTCACCCAGTTTGTTTCATTAGAGGAGAAATTACTGTGAAAATCCAAAAACCATGGACACTAGAAATATTTAGGAAATGTTATTGTGTTTCAAGTAAAAAGCCAATCTAGTGCAAGAAAACTAAACCGCAACCAGTAACAGTAATTTGTTTGTGGTTCCATGTCACTTCTGATTGGTTGCTGCACAATGGAAAATGTCAACTCAATTCAAAGTGTTCACGGTTTTCAGATTCACACAGTAACAAGCAACCATTTAAAACTGGTAAAAATGACTTGTGTCCATTCATATTTTGCCAAACGTTTATCCAGAAATGTATCCCACAAGCTTGCTTTCCAGAACTTTTATTTCTGGGAAAAAAAAAAGAACTTTGTGTATCAGAAAGTTGATGAAGTTATGTTCTATTCTACCATATGCCTCGTAGAATTTAGTTTATTATTTTAATGCATTTATGTCAGAGACAAATAAAGAACTTTGTTCACTGAATGCTCCTTGCACTAATGTATCTTCCTTTCATTGCCAAAGATGATCATATGTTTCATTCAGGGGCTAATGGCTGCGGTTTGTCAATTACTCGTTTGAACAGTTTTGCTGAACAAGCATGAAAGTAGTCCTCTACAGTATCAGAGCCTTTGATTGGAATAGTTGATATTTGTGTCCATTCATTTTTCTCCACGTCAAACTCTTCAATATTTGTTACTCTTTTGGGGCGACTCTCCCGTCTATTGTATGTTGCCTGTAAAGTTCCTCTCCTGCCACCCAAAACATACAGAATTCCATTGAAGCATATCATGCTTGCAAACATTCGAGGTTCCCTCAGACTGGACATTACCAACCACTCATCAGTATTGGGATTGTATACTTCACATGAGCTGATTGCTTGTCCACTAGTCTCTACTCCCCCAGCTATGTAAACCTTGTCTTTCATTGTGGCACCAAAAGCACCATATCTTCGCTCATTAAGTGCTGCAAGTGTTTTCCACCTGCTGTTCTCATTGCTGGGATCAAATCTTGTAGTGGTTGTCAATGCATTTCCATCTCGTTTCCCACCTATAAAGTACAGATACTTGTTATCAGTCACAAGACAAGAGTTCTCCTGGGTGTTGATCAGTTTATCCACTTGTCTCCAATGGTTGCATTCAGCATCATATTTGTAGACCTCATTACAAGAAGTATGTTTTGCATAAAGCGCACCCTCTAAAACCGCATAGGTACAGCTGGTAAGGTCACACACATCTTTTCTGAGCTGAATTGCTGCCCATGAATTGATACTGGGCATGTAGTACTCCATTACTTCAAAATTAACCAGTGAATCTGACTCCTTGTTAAACATAAAAATTTTATTCTTGTACTGGGTTGGAGAGTGATATTGGTATCGAAAAGGAGCATCTGCTAGCCTGTACCACGAATTTTCGCCAGGAAAGCAACACAAAGCTCTTCCCCCTCCACAGACAAAAATGCCTTCCAAATGCATCTCCATGCAATTCCTTGGCTCTTGATCAACCTGCCCATCACAAGAATTAAGCATCAGTTTCAGGGTGTCTAGGAGAAAATTCACTCCAAGTTTGTCATTTTCAGTCACTAGTTCTTCTCTCTCTAATTCATGCAGTACAAAGTTGTGTGTCAATGAGGAAATGCGCACCTTATCCAACAACTCGGGAAAGTCTCCTTCTCTTTCACTTTTGTTGTGAGACACCCATCTTACAATTCCCTGGAAAACCTCTTCCTCGGCATTGATGATAATGTGATCGCTTGACACCCATTCCTTAACTTGTTTTACACTGAGATTAAGAAAATCGTCTGTTTCCATGACAGCACTAAAATTAGAGTTGATCATTTCTCGGGATTTTGCCTTTAATTCCTCGCAATGAAACTTCTCAGCAAAGTAATAATTGACAAGACAATTCTCAGTTGTGACAATGTCCTTCAAAAAGTTTCCTGCCATTGTTTTAAGGCCTGGCAGAAGAAGATAATCTGCTGTTGCGATCAAATCATGGGCTCTTTCTTCGGTGATCAAAACATTTCCAGTATAAATGTACTTTAGCACATCTTCCATCACAGCCACAGATGCCTCTTCAAGTTGTATTTTGATAAGTTTCTCCCTACTTTCTCTCATGTTGCTTGTGAGAAGATTGAGCAAGAACGGGCTGGCTGCAGCTAAAACACCTCCATGTGCTTTGAACTTCTTTCCTTTCACTGTGATGGTTACATCACAAAGACTTTCTTCTTTTCGCAAAACATTAAGGCGCTCGAGAAGTTCCTGAAGATGGTGGGAAGGCTCTGACGACATTGACTTTAACAGCGCCTCCATGTTGTTCAATAGTTTGCACAACACTAACACAACACTTCGGTGTTCCAAACCACGGGTAACTACTTGGTGTAGGCACCAAGTAGTTACCAAACCAGGGTAACCTGGGACAGACTCTGAGTACCCAGGCCTCCCCCCCCCCCCCTATGGAGGGGGAATTGGGACAAAGATGTCATTGAATTGATTTTCATGCCATTGGACCAATAACGCCATGCCATTGAATCAAACGTCATTCTATCGGAAATATCGTTCATATGTCATTGGATTGGACTTCATGCCATTGAATAGTACGTCATTCCAAAGAGTGGTGTTCTTTTTAGCTTAGGGTAAATGCAGTTGTTTGTCCTTAATTAAGGAAGAGCATTTGGGGGACACTGTGACATTATTTGTCTGTATTCCCAGACATCAGTGATCACCAGTTATGTTGAAGTTTGGAAGAAGAGGAAGGGGACACTTCGTGACGCTTATTGAAATCCACGTACATCTAATTTCTTGCATTTCTGGACACACCTTTCAAAATCAGGGACATGATTCCTGAAAGGGAAACACTTGCCCCCAAAATTTAGTTCAATAGGATCCGACTCCGTTTTTGGAGTTTGGACTTAAAATCTTTTTTCTTCTTTGTGGGGGACGGGAGGAAGGGGGGTGTCGCGATCCGGCTGCGCATAAGTAAAGCCCTGGCCAAACGAAACGCGTCATCGCAAGTCGACGCAAGTTCTCAATTGCGAAGACTTGCGTTCGCTTGCGATAGGGTGGCCAAACGCGACGCAAGTTGAGCGCAAGTCCTTTGCAAAAGTAGCAGAATTTTTTTTTTTTTTTTCTTTTTCCTAGGCTCAGACTCGGAAGAGCGGCTACTTTCACTGTAGCTGCTGCTTATACTTGCACCGCTACTGGGTCTCCTGTTATGGTTTTCCTTTTTCTTATGTTTTTTTAACTCCCTATCCTTGTTTTCTTTTAGCTCTTCGGGGCTTAAGTTTTCCGAATTTTCCTCCGTGACAGAAGCCATCTTGTCAAAAGGGAAAGTGCAAAAGGCACGAAATAGTTTGAGATTCCTGCTCAAACAGCGACATCAGATTGGCTAAAAGATTTCCAAAAAAGTTCGAATGACTTGCGAAAACTTGCATCCACTTGCGTTGAGTTGCCAAACGAGACGCAAGTTGGGCGGACTTCCGTCCAAAATTTGAACATGTTCAAATCAAACGCAAGTCGTCGCAAGTCTTCGCAAGTGAATGCAAGTGGATGGCCAAACGGCATGCAAGTCACCGCAAGTAACAAACCTTGCGTCAAAATACAAATTTCAGTTAATGTAGTAGCTACATACTCTGAAACATGAATATTTGAAAAAGCTAAAGTTTAGCTTTTTCAAATATTCTGTTTAAAACAGATTACCTTTGGAATAATTTATCCATTACACGCATTACCGTAGGGTGTTAGTGGTCAAATTATCAGCACCAGATGTAAAGATTACCGTATTATTAATTTTTCATTTGGATTTTTTTTTACTTTTGGAATAAATGAGGAAAATGCTTACCAAGTCACAGTATTTAATAAACTTATGTCCAGAAATGCAGGAACTTAGATGCTCCCCCAATTTTGATATCCGACACAAAAAAAGGGTTCCGTCTAAGCATTTGCTGCCTATTTCTAGCAATGAGGTAAGTGTAAGGCTTAACATTACTTTCTGGTGAGGTTAACTGCAGCTATCTTTACTTGAAGACTGGTATGTAGGGGAAACTTTGCGAGGTAACTTAATTGTCTGTATTTCCAGACACAAGTGATGTTGAAGATGGGGTGAAAAGCACGGGGGCAGTTTGTGACGCTTACTGAAATTCACGGGCATCTAAATTTTCTGCATTTCTTAACATATCTAACTATGTACATATGTACAGTTTTTACAACTGTAAAGGTGAATTATTGACTTTCAAGATGCCGGGGTGACTGCATACTGTGTACCAAGTGTTTAAAACAAAAATAATCTCCCACTTCTCACTATCTCAAGAAAGCCTCAAAGTTTATGAAGGTATCAAGATTTCCCTCAGAGGTATGGAGTCTGTATTTTCATAACATAAATGACAATTGAATAATGAAGAAAAACTTAGAGTGATCAAGCTGTGTACTCTGTGTCTTAAACATTGTTTCAATTAGGTGCTTTACGGTGTTAAAAATTACGCCTGTGGGTTAGTAAGAAGCTCCATAATTTTTATACTAGAACCTTCAAATAGGAGAGTGTGTGGTTGGTAAAAATTGGGGTACAACACATCTTGCTAACTTCAATAAATTCATACATTACTAATGCATACATTACTAGCACTGGTCATTCATAGCTTAAAAGAAGGGTCTTACAATTATAACTTTGGAAAGTCATGCATGCAGTTTTAACTGTCTTGTCAAATTTGATGTTAAGTGTTAATATTATGAATCTTACTGAAGAAGCCTGAATTTTAAAGCTGGATTTCTAGACCTTCGGCCATGATTTACCTCTTCTTGTTGTGGATAAATGTAACTACACTAACAACAACCTCATTCTCAGGGTCTTTCTTCTCCACCTCCACTGTCGGCAGAGAAAAGAGAACCTAGGAACAACTTTGGACTAACACATTATAAAGAACTCAAACTAATTTCACTAATTATTATTCAAAACCCAAAACTGTATTTTTCACCCAGTTTGTTTCATTAGAGGAGAAATTACTGTGAAAATCCAAAACCATGGACACTAGAAATATTTAGGAAATGTTATTGTGTTTCAAGTAAAAAGCCAATCTAGTGCAAGAAAACTAAACCGCAACCAGTAACAGTAATTTGTTTGTGGTTCCATGTCACTTCTGATTGGTTGCTGCACAATGGAAAATGTCAACTCAATTCAAAGTGTTCACGGTTTTCAGATTCACACAGTAACAAGCAACCATTTAAAACTGGTAAAAATGACTTGTGTCCATTCATATTTTGCCAAACGTTTATCCAGAAATGTATCCCACAAGCTTGCTTTCCAGAACTTTTTTTTCTGGGAAAAAAAAAAAGAACTTTGTGTATCAGAAAGTTGATGAAGTTATGTTCTATTCTACCATATGCCTCGTAGAATTTAGTTTATTATTTTAATGCATTTATGTCAGAGACAAATAAAGAACTTTGTTCACTGAATGCTCCTTATCTTCCTTTCATTGCCAAAGATGATCATATGCTTCATTCAGGGGTTAATGGCTGAAGTGTGTCAATTACTCCTTTGAAAAGTTTTGCTGAACAAGCTTTAAAGTTGTCCTCTACAGTATCAGAGCCTTTGATTGGAATAGTTGATATTTGTGTCCATTCATTTTTCTCCACGTCAAACTCTTCAATATTTGTTACTCTTTTGGGGCGACTCTCCCGTCTATTGTACGTTGCCTGTAAAGTTCCTCTCCTGCCACCCAAAACATACAGAATTCCATTGAAGCATATCATGCTTGCAAACATTCGAGGTTCCCTCAGACTGGACATTACCAACCACTCATCAGTATTGGGATTGTATACTTCACATGAGCTGATTGCTTGTCCACTAGTCTCTACTCCCCCAGCTATGTAAACCTTGTCCTTCATTGTGGCACCAAAAGCACCATATCTTCGCTCATTAAGTGCTGCAAGTGTTTTCCACCTGCTGTTCTCATTGCTGGGATCAAATCTTGTAGTGGTTGTCAATGCATTTCCATCTCGTTTCCCACCTATAAAGTACAGATACTTGTTATCAGTCACAAGACAAGAGTTCTCCTGGGTGTTGATCAGTTTATCCACTTGTCTCCAATGGTTGCATTCAGCATCATATTTGTAGACCTCATTACAAGAAGTATGTTTTGCATAAAGCGCACCCTCTAAAACCGCATAGGTACAGCTGGTAAGGTCACACACATCTTTTCTGAGCTGAATTGCTGCCCATGAATTGATACTGGGCATGTAGTACTCCATTATTTCAAAATTATTAACCAGTGAATGTGACTCCTTGTTGGACATAAAAATTTTATTCTTGTACAGGGTAGGAGAGTGATATTGGTATCGAAAAGGAGCATCTGCTAGCCTGTTCAGCCTGTGCCACGAATTTTCGCCTGGAAAGCAACACAAAGCTCTTCCCCCTCCACAGACAAAAATGCCTTCCAAATGCATCTCCATGCAATTCCTTGGCTCTTGATCAACCTGCCCATCACAAGAATTAAGCATCAGTTTCAGGGTGTCTAGGAGAAAATTCACTCCAAGTTTGTCATTTTCAGTCACTAGTTCTTCTCTCTCTAATTCATGCAGTACAAAGTTGTGTGTCAATGAGGAAATGCGCACCTTATCCAACAACTCGGGAAAGTCTCCTTCTCTTTCACTTTTGTTGTGAGACACCCATCTTACAATTCCCTGAAAAACCTCTTCCTCGGCATTGATGATAATGTGATCGCTTGACACCCATTCCTTAACTTGTTTTACACTGAGATTAAGAAAATCGTCTGTTTCCATGACAGCACTAAAATTAGAGTTGATCATTTCTCGGGATTTTGCCTTTAATTCCTCGCAATGAAACTTCTCAGCAAAGTAATTATTGACAAGACAATTCTCAGTTGTGACAATGTCCTTCAAAAAGTTTCCTGCCATTGTTTTAAGGCCTGGCAGAAGAAGATAATCTGCTGTTGCGATCAAATCATGGGCTCTTTCTTCGGTGATCAAAACATTTCCAGTATAAATGTACTTTAGAACATCTTCCATCACAGCCACAGATGCCTCTTCAAGTTGTATTTTGATAAGTTTCTCCCTACTTTCTCTCATGTTGCTTGTGAGAAGATTGAGCAAGAACGGGCTGGCTGCAGCTAAAACACCTCCATGTGCTTTGAACTTCTTTCCTTTCACTGTGATGGTTACATCACAAAGACTTTCTTCTTTTCGCAAAACATTAAGGCGCTCGAGAAGTTCCTGAAGATGTTGCGAAGGCTCTGACGACATTGACTTTAACAGCGCCTCCATGTTGTTCAATGGTTTGCACAACACTTCGGTGTTCCAAACCACGGGTAACTACTTGGTATAGGCACCAAGTAGTTACAAAACCAGGGTAACCTGGGACAGACTCTGAG
>NC_090882.1:7562730-7565230 GCF_036669935.1 Montipora foliosa
TATTTCTAAAAGAATTTTTTCTGCTGAGAATGTTACCCATTGTAATAATATACATAAAAAAAGTACTTGATTCTTATTCGCTAAGAGCAGTGCAGTTCAAGTGTAACACCAGTGCAAATTACTCATCGAAATTCTGGATTATGATTGGCTAATGTAGAATAGGGTTTGGTAAGAACCAATAAACTCTTTTGTTTTGAAATCCAACTCGAGCCCTGGACAGCGCCCTGGATGGTGCCAATTATGGTGCAATTTTTCCCTGATTGCGTGATAGACATGCGTTTATTCTGCTTAACTATCTCGAATTTTTTCCTGTACATTATTAATAAGTAATCACATGGTTTTCTCTTGCAATTTGGAATAAATAAGCACTTGTAAATTTTTCAAAAACTACAATTGGCACTCACTCTTTTTTGCTCGTCTTTCAAAAAAATTAACTCATTCTTATTTATTCCAATTGCCCTTGAAATCATGTGATTATCTTTACAAATTGTCTGTTTAATGTTCTTCTTTAAAAACTAACAATCATCATAGAAAATAATTTCCCACTCTTAGTGCACTTTATTCCAAAGTAAATTTTGTGTTCTCCAAATTTGAGGCAATTTTTAACTCGTTGTCGTACTGCAGCAAAATTAGAATTTGCACAGTGTCATCTGCCCCCTCTACTCTTCCACCTTCCTACCCTAATGAAAGCCTGAAACTGGGAGTGTGTTTGAATTGTCTCCGTGATAATGAAAGTTTGGGACCTTTTCACAGCAGTTGCCCGAGCCACCGGTTACTTTGGGTAGGTAGGTAGGTGGGTGGGTGGGTGGATAGATAGGTAGGTAGGTAGGTAAGTAGGAGGTAGGTGAGTAGACAGGTGCATGGAAGAAAGGTTGGCAAGTAACTTAATTTTAGGTAATTTTGTTTAATTTTGTTAATTATGAGCTCTAAACGTCAAATTGGCAGAGCAAGAGTCTTTCATTTGCAAAATCACGGCCACATAACAACAGAGAATGATTTTCCAGCTTTGTAAATGACATTTTGATATAGACTGATATAAACTTGAAAAAAGGTGGGCCGATGTTTTTCAAATTTACCCAAATTCAATCCATTTCAATCCTCTCCAGTTTTGTCCATCCATGTCCCTTCTTGGCTTCCCTGTGTTTTGTTAGAGTTTTTCTATAGTTTTGAACAGTTATTTTGATATTTTAGTTAATTCTATGACCATTCGATCAGTGCTGAAATTGCCTAAAACTGCGTGACCTAACCCCTTTAACGGTCCGTTGGATGAAGTCATATGATCCTGTTTGTTTTTTTCGACCTTGCTCAACAACAACTTCTTCAGGTATTTCAATTTTTATACATGGCATATCTATCAAATTATGCAATGCAAATCTATTTAATGGTGAATGAAAGCATGAAAATCTTATATGTAAACTGAAGATTAAAAAGAATGAAACCGTAAGTTATTATCGCTGTTATTGCTATTTATGAACACTATTTTGAGCAGCTGTGAAAATAAAAAGAGGATCCCAGAGATTTGTTCCGGTAGGAAATCTGTTTGGAAGACCATACACGCCTACGAAAGTCGGTTCTTTAAATTGTGAAGAATGACTTGAGTTTTCCTTGGCAAATTTAAGGGCGAAATCTCGAAGTTAAGTTATCATTTTCCGAAAGCCAACCCCCGTTGGCAAATTCGGGGAATAAGATTCTGTGCCCTACAACTCTTTGCAAGTGAAATTTTCAGCTAAAGAATCCGAACAGATCAGTTTGTTTGGATTAAACACATTTGTTTTTTAAAACTGTTAAAGACATAAAATCATCTGGGAACACAGGGATCAGCAATTTAAACCCTTTTCTTAAGTGTTCTCATTGGATGCTCCTGAAGAAAGCTCGAAAACAAGGCACGCCAAGACATTTGTTTAGTCACGGCCGGAGTTTCTTTAGGTACAAAGAATTAGCTGCCGAGAAAGCCGTGTGTATGTACTTGAAGTGTGTCTTACATTAAACAGAAGATAGTGAGAAATCTGGCGACCGAGCACATCTTATGATCTTCTGAACGATTCTAAGGCCTGCACCACCTTTACTTTACGAGAAAGACAGTTCTAAAATTGGTACAACGATATAAGAAGCTCTTTTTCAGAAACTCCGTACTGCTAAGGGTTTCTGAAGAACCAAATTTTTAGCACGGATTCGTAAGGCTGAAGGCAGTGCCTTCACGGACGGATCTGGGTAAATACGACTTCAATGAGTTACACACGAACTTCCTTCTTAAAGAGTTTCAACAAAACGTTAAGCTCAGTATGATGCTGACGTCGCAGCCCAAGATTACCCCACTTGAGCATGATTGGTCATGGTTTTGTTTTCCAGCCATTCTGAGTAATTATCCGCGCCGCTCGATTTTGAAGTTTTTCTAGTCTATCAGAGGGGCTAATAGCTCCACTGGACCAACTGTGACTAACTGCTGAATTTGCCAATTTATCAAAAATCGTTTTACATGGATATACCCTCACTATCAGCA
>NC_090882.1:7567730-7575230 GCF_036669935.1 Montipora foliosa
TGGCGTGTTGTGGATAAGCATGCTGAAGATGCAGTGAAATCGACTAGTTTCACAACCATTGGGAAATCTGTGTTGGAAGAATTAGTTGAGAGAGATACATTAAAGATCGAGGAGGTGGAGTTATTTAAAGCAGTTGACCAGTGGGCAAGCAAGGAATGCGAGAAACAAGGATTGAAAACAGATGGAGCTGTAAAAAGAGGAATTCTTGGCGAAGGCATTGTGAAGGCAATACGCTTCCCAGTGATGAAGCAGAAAGAATTTGTAGCAACTGTATTGGACAGTAATTTATTAACGCAAAATGAGGTTTATGATGTAATGAAGCATTACAACTCAGTTCAGTTAACATCCCCGCAAGGATTTCCGGTTTTTGAAAGATTCGGTAAATTTTATCAGTGTTTCAGGTTTGACTCTGCTATGATTAGTGGATGTGTTTGGGAGTGGGATGTTCTCATTTTCTCAGTTTCTAAATCCATCAAATTATTTGGGATTTCTTTGTTTGGAAGTGAAAATAATCAATACACTGTTAAAATTAGGATTAAGAGGAGACTTCGAGAAAATCCAAAATCTACTCATCAGCTAGTGTGCAAAAAAGGAACATTTTCATCTGTTAAAATGGAAAGTGAGTCTGTCCAGTATAGTGGATTTAATGTTCTCTTTGATAAGCCTGTAATAATCCAACAAGGTACCTCGCATGTGGTCGTGGCAGAAATATCTGGTCCACCATCTTGGTGTGGAGGAAGTGGAAGTCATTCTGTCATATGTTCAGATGTGACATTTACTTTTAAGAATGCTGTAGCGCCAGGAAGTGGCACCACCATAAAAGTTGGTCAGTTTCCTAGATTTTTGTTTACTCCTGATCAGTAAGTGCCTTTTACTTGTTGGACTCTCACAACATGGCATGCAATTAGCTGGATTACTCTTTTTCTGACTTTTCAAGGAATCCTTTGTAGATCTTTGGAAAAACATTTAGAACATTTTAATTCTTTATGCTATTTTTTTTATTATAGGTGTAGTTCGGCCCTGAATTAAAAATAAATTAAAACAAAATTTAACTTTTGTAAACTTTTATGTTGTCAAGAGCTACAGGGTTTACCTTGCTGTTGTAGTTATATGAAATCTTTCAAAAAAATACACTGTACCTTTGTCTGCCTGTTGACAGGCAAAGATGTTATCAATCAGTTATTGCATTTATCGGTTCTCAGTATTTATTTCTATAAATAGCTGAAAAACATGCTTGCCATGGGTCACTTTGCTCAAGAACAGATTAATAATATTACAAACCATTTTGATTATGTTCAGGAAAATAGTTTTCATTCATCGTTATTGGAAGCTCCAAAAGAGAAGCTTGACACTTGCAAATAATTTGCATTTTATGCTCATGATTATGGTTAAGTCTTTGTTGGGTCAAGTTTAAGTATAACAGGCCTCTTCAAAACAAATACCTGTTCCGTATATTCTAGTTCACATTATGAAAAGCAGTTTCCTCCTCTTCTGTGTTATCTCTTGTTAGTTCTTTGCAGTATCATGATTAAAAGTGTTTTTTTTTTCCCTTTAACCATTTTCCTGGCAATAATTTTGGTTGTACAGTTGGAACACAGTAAGAAACCTACCTATAAGAACCTACAATATTGGAAAAAGTTAGTTGGAACACTTAGGGAATGGTCTAGAATCATCCTGCTACAGGATCACATGTTATGCTACATCCCCCTCCCCAATTCAATGCTCAGTGAGAATTAAGACTGCTTGTAGTTGTGAAAATCAACATTAAAGGAGGGGGAAAAAGGGGATGGGTGTTCCAACAAATCCAACAAGTATTGTAGTTTAATAATAATAATAATAATAATAATAATAAACTTGTATAGCGCCGATATCAATATAGCTATTTTCATCAGCGCTTAAAACATAAAACTGCATAAAACCTACTAAAACATATTAATAAAATTATGAAAAAGCTTTCTGAAATAAAAATGTCTTGAGTGTCTTTTTAAAAGATGCTATTGAGGGGCTACTCCTGATCGCATAGGGCAGTAAATTCCATAGTTGAGGAGCAGCAACAGCAAAAGATCGATCTCCTAAAGTTGTTAAGGTCTTAAATTTCACACGGTTTAGTAGCAGTCCATCACAATCGGAGCGTAACTTGTATTTACATGCTTCTTTAAGATTAATAAGTTCTTGGAGATAAAAAGGCGCTAAGCCATTGATAGCCTTATACGTCAACAGTAATATCTTCAAGTCAATTCGAAATTTAACGGGCAGCCAGTGCAGATTATACAGCAGCGGTCTTACATGGCAGTACTTGGATTCCTGAAAAATTAACCTAGCTGCAGCATTTTGGACCCTCTGCAGTTTATTAAGCTGATAGGTTGGCAGGCCATAGAGCAGGCTGTTGCAATAATCGACGCGGCTTGAGACAAATGCGTGAATAAGCGTCTCAGTGCACCGCCTAGAAAGATATTTTCTAATTCTTCTTATATTATACAAGTAATAAAAAGCATTTGAGCAAGTATTATTTACATGAGAATTCATTGAAAGAGTCGAGTCTAACCATGCCCCCAGATTCTTAACTACTTCCTTTGGTCTAATTACGCTGCCTCCAATTATAAGCTGATCAATGTTAACCTTGGCTAGTTGTTGCTTGGTACCTATCATTAGAAATTCTGTTTTATCTTCATTGAGAAGTAGTTTGTCATTGGTCATCCAATTGCGTATATCATCCACACAATGCTGAATAGCAGTGACAGCCTCAAATTGCCCAATGCTCTTATTTGGACTAAAGGACACATACAGCTGCGTGTCGTCAGCGTAGCAGTGAACCGTAGGGAGGTGCGCCTTGATAACGTCAAACAATTTGCTTGCATAAATCGTAAAAAGCAATGGTCCGAGGCAAGAGCCCTGCGGTACACCAAAGTCCAAATTCAAATTCTGAGATAAATTGCCTTGGACCATAACACGCTGTGATCTTCCCCTAAGGTAGGAGCTAAACCATTCAAGTGCCATCCCAGATATACCAAATTTTGAGTGAAGGCGACTAAGTAAAACATTGTGATCCACAGTGTCAAATGCCGCACTAAGATCTAATAAGACCAATAGTGTAACATGCTGTTTGTTCATATTTAACAAGATATCATTTTTCACTCTCAGCAACGCTGTTTCTGTGCTATAATTCTTCCTATAAGATGACTGATTGGAAGGATAAAGATTGTTCTCGCAAATGTGGCTATGAATTTGGTTATAGACGGCTGACTCTGTCAGCTTCGAAACAAATGGTAAGTTACTAACGGGACGAAAATTCTTGAAGAGTATGTCGAGGCCAGGTTTTTTAAGTAACGGTAAGACTAGAGCCTCCTTCCAGGCGACAGGAAAGTGACCAGACTTTAAGGACGTATTTATCAATCTTGTAAGTACAGGCAATAGAACATCACATCGGCTGACCAACGTTGAAGGCATAGGGTCAAGAACACAAGATTTTAAAGACGAATACTGCATAAGAGACTTCACCTCTTGTTCCGTTAACATCTCAAATTCAGTGAGGTGGACGAAAGACGACTCAATGCCCTCGTTGTCGTGTTTATGGCAGTCAGCAGCACCATGACTATCGAGACGACTCCTAATATTCACTATTTTCTGTACAAAAAACTTCCCGATGTCCTCGGCGAATTGGGCCTTATCAATAGTGGGGGGTAGGCAGTCGGCAGATCCTCTATTTAGCAAGCGATTACTACCGGCAAACAGCTTCTTTTGATCCTTGCTGTTCTCCTCAATGAAATTAGTGTAAAATTCCCTGCGAGCCTTGTTCATAAGAGCGGTTGTTGCATTCCTCTTAACCTTGAAGGCAGCCAGGTCAGTATATAACTTAGTTCTTCTCCATCTTTTCTCAGCCTTTCTTCTTTCACGTTTAGCCATCTTGATCTCCTCATTGAACCAAGGAACACGAGGTCTCTCTTTGATAGACCTGGTAATTAAAGGAGCATGTTTATCCAAGACAACTTTCAGTGTGCTGTTATAACATTTAGCCAAATCTTCCAGGGCTTCAGGAGGATTTCTGCACAAATCAGTGGAAGCCAGATCGGACTGGAAGGAATTCAAGTCAATAGATTTAAACTTTCTGTAGGAGATAGTCTTCTCTAATAACGATGGTTTTGTTGACTTGAGACTGAACAAAACCGTACCAACGGTCTACACGTGGTGAGTCTTCAATGATATTGTCAGACCGCCGAGAAATTACAAGATCTAAAGTATAACCTTGGACGTGAGTATCTTGTTCAACATGTTGTTGAAGACCGACTGATTCAAAGAAATCAGAGAGTTTATTGGCATCACTGTCTCCAGCGACGTCAATATGGATGTTGAAGTCACCTAGGATTAGTAACTCTTCTTTGGACAACAGAATTGTCTCGACATAATCTGCAAATTCGGCAAAAAATGTACTCGTGGTAACTCTGTGCTCATCTGAGTACGGCAAGCGGTAGATCACAATGATACGGAGATTGTGAGATGTGGATTGCACAGTCCATTCACAAAACTCAAATGAGGTTTTCTCACCGGCGTCGATCTTTTTAACAGTAAGCGAATTCCGGTAAACCAAAGCAGTACCACCTCCCCTACGGCCAATTCGGGTGTGATCAGCTAACACATAACCGACAGGGCATGATTCATTTCTAATTGCATCATCACTTGGGCATAACCATGTCTCTGTTATAGCAAATAAATCTACTTTGGTCTCGCAGACATAATCAACAAAATCTGCAGTCTTGTTTCTAAGCGACCGTATATTCAACAAGCACATACTTAAGGAGTTGCATGAAGATAACACTGATTTGTTTCTGTGAATATTGTTACTCCGCAAGGTCGATGCGATGCGAGGTGTTGAGTTGGTCACTGGTCCAGGGTTCAGCTTAAACACCAAATCGCCTATTAGTGGCAGGTGAAAAACAGCCATTGAATTGGAATAATAGCTGCAGGGACATTTATGGCGCCTGAACTTGACCTTGGTTGATGAAAGAAGTGCGAATCTTGTTTTTACATGTCCACAGGGAAAAAAAGTGAGAGAGTGAGAGAAAGCCTTAATTCCAGCGTCCAAATTCCACAGGCACAATGGTTCATTAGATTCAACTCTATAGCTATTGTTATAAACACAATAAAGAGAATCCAAGAACTCCAATAGAACAGAAACTCTAACCAAAAAACTCCCATTTCTTCTGCCGAGGATTATGTTACCAGACGAATAATACGCTCCCAGGTTGCACCATGAAGTTAGATGACATCTGGTTAAGCTGATGTTGTTCAATGGACGTTCCGATAAGGGTAAAACCCAGAGAAATACAAGCTCAACAAAAACGTGGCCAACCCTCATTTCTAACCCTTTGACTCGCAGGAGTGATCAGCATGTAAATTCTCCTCACGATTTCAATGGCAGTCAGTCAGACAGGTATTGAGCGTGAAGATAATTATCAGTGTTAGAGGTGTGATCTTGATACGACACCAAATTCTCATAACTAATCAAAAAAGAAATCTATGGTACTAGTTACGAGAATAAATGTTTCCATCTTGGGAATGATAGGGTGAAGAACCTTAGCCCCCCTTCACATAAGAACCTAGTTTAGCCTAGAATTTGAAACAGTTCTCATTTTGAGAAACACAGACATGTTTTTGATGTTATGTTGTTTCTGTTGTAGTTAGTCTGTCATATCTTGATGCACAAGTGCATAAAGGGTGTGCAAAATAAGAACCAGTTTGAGAACCAAAAATACTACCGAAATAGTTAGACTGTTCTTTCGGAGAAGAACGTAACACTTTCCGTTACCGACAAATGTCTTTGAATTATGCGCACGTGATCAACAAATGACACCATATAGATAAGCGCACGTGATCACATTCCTAAGCGCCTGAAGCCTGTGTGAAAAAATGGCGCGCTATTCCTTGAATAGCAAGGGAAGATCTTTTATTCAGGGAAAAAGTATAGGAGAGAAAGCCTCCGAGCTAAAATAATCGATGACATTGACACTTCCTTGAAGCTGACTACCTCACTGTCTCTTTGGTCGTTATAATTTCACACCTATTTCCTTCGGGAAAAGAAATATAAAAAACTTTCAGTTGCAACATGTTTCGATTTTCGAAAGATCAAAGCGATGAAGCGAGGTGAGCAAAGGAATGTTATGACGTATGTATCCCTTTTTATGAAGCAGCGTAAAGCCGTGTGACCCAAAACATTCCTGTTTGTCGCCAACGGCAACTGTCACGGCAGTCTCTCAAAAAGCAGTCTACCAGTTTCGGTAGTAACTTAACTTCCTAGTCAAGAAGCTGTTTAGGCAAACTTGGAAAAATTTAGATTCTTATTAATTAAATTAATATGCAGGTTTTTGCTGCCTGCTCTTGTGATACGTGGAATATATGCCAAGCATTATGCACTTACCAGCGGAGTCACAGGGTTCATAAAATTATTTCTAAAAGATTTATTCTGCTGAGAATGTTACCCGTTGTAATGATGTACATGAAAAAATTACTTGATTCTGATTGGCTAAGAGCATTGCAGTTCAATTGTAACACATAAGGATTCTCGATTATGGTTGGCTAATAACTAATAGGGTTTGGTAAGAAAGAATCAAATCTTTTGTTTTGAAATCAATCGCAAGCCCTGGATTGCGCAATTTATGACGCAATTTTTCCTTGATTGCGTGATAAGCGTGCGCTACTTCTGCTTAACCATCTTGATTTTTTTCATGTATATTATCAAAAACTAATCACATGATTTTTCTTGTGCAATTTGGAATAAGTAAGCACTTGTAAAATTTTTCAAAGACTAAAAATTGCTAGAGCCCGTAGGTGCAATTTTGCTTGTCTTCAGTTTGAAAAAACTTACTCGTGCTTATTTATTCCAAGTTACACTCGAAGTCTGTGATTCCCAGACAAATTCTTTGGTTAACGTACTTCTTTAAAAACTAACAATCAGCGCAGAAAATAATTTCCCACTTTTATATTACTTGATTCCAAAGTAAATTTGGAGTTCTCCAAATTTGGGACAATTTGTAACTCGTTGTCATATTGCAGCAAAATTAGTATTTGCACAGTGTCATCTGCCCTTCCAATCTTCCAACCCCCTCCCCTGATGAAAGTCTGAAACTTGGAATGTGTTTGAATTGTCTCCATGATCATGAACGTTTGTGAACGTTTCACAGCAGTTGTAAGGGCCACCAGTTATCGTGGTTAGGTAGGTAAGTCCGGGCCACCGGTTACTGTGGGTAGGTAGGGTAGGTAGGTAGGTAGGTGGGAGGGTGGGTGGATAGGTAGGTAGATAGACAGGTGTATGGGAGATAGGGAGGTAAGTAACTTGATTTAATGTTGATTGGATGACGTCCTGAATTTCCTGTTTGTTTTGTTCGACCTTAATTTGCTCAACAACAACTATTTGTTCAGGTATTTCTATGATTACCCAATCGAAGTTCAAGGGGTAGTAGAAATGCGTAGATTTAATCCGGTGGACACAGGATAACATTTAAGCCT
>NC_090882.1:7577730-7587730 GCF_036669935.1 Montipora foliosa
TTTTCTTTGGATTTCATGAAAACTATGTTAACTAAACAGTAAGTGACCCACGTTTAAGCCTAACTTTTAACTGGAATTTTCCTGTTTGAAGGTCATCCATTACTGACTTTAAAACCTTGAGAAAGCTGGATCGAGGCAAAAATGACGTCGAAGGCTCAATAGTTTAAGAATGCAATGCGTGTGTACGAGGCTGAATTGATATGCAGCACTGGAGTTTTGGGTTCCGAAATCGGCGGACTAAAGCTCAAAGTATTGATGATACCGATATTCATATACTTAATTACGTGCACGCCCAATTTTGACATCCAACAAGAAGTGTCTGTTTAATTTAGTCTTTGCTACCTATTTCCGTCAATAAGGTAAGGTTAAAGGTTAACATTACTTTTAGCTTAGGGTAAATGCAGCAGTTCATCCTTAATTGAGGAACAGCATTTAAGGGACACTTTGTTGTGACGTAAATTGTCTGTATTCCGAAATACGAGTGACGTTGAAGTTGAAGAGAAGAACAAGGGGAGACTACGTCACGTTTATTGAAATATGCGTACATCTTATTAGGGGCATCTCTGAACATCATCATCATCATCTTTTTTTTTTTTAAGTTTAGAAATTTCCTTATTGGGATTTATCGTAGCCCGTGCATTTTCCCGCGAGTGCAGCTTCGATCTTATTTAGTTTGTCCATATTTGGGCATAAAAGTGGTGTCCTAGAACCCCCAGCTTTGTTCCAAGGAAAAGAGTTGCAAGTTACACGCTTCGAGGTCATCTGTTTCTCTCTGGACCAATTGGGTATTTTTCATCGCCACGCTGCAGGTAAAACATAGTATCAGTTTCGATATTCTTTTACAGCATACTAAATGGAATATATCCAAAAGAACGCGCTTTAATTTTAAGAAAGGATATTTTCATTTGACCTTGGCGGCTAACCACAAGAAAGGCAGCACAGAGAGATTAGTACAGGAAGAAAGTTACGACAAATTAAGTCACAGTCTTTTATAGTAAAAGCTGCGGTTATCCGTCTTCCGTCCTTATAGTTTTCCAGTTTTATTTCTTTAGTATTCGCCGTTCTACCAGAACAAACAGTTCCACAGAATTTTGACTTATCAACGGCAAACTTCCACAATGACTGCTGATTCCAAATAAATCTTGTCTACTCCAACATCTTCAACTTCGTTGCCAATCCACTGTCCACCCCCTTCATTGTTTCTCACCAGTTGTTGGCCATCCTCTCCTCTTCTGTAAATATCAATAAATGGGACACCAACTCGCCACTGACGATAGTCTCGTCGCCCACCTCGCTGCCAATTGTTCTTGGGAACATTGCCGATTGGTGCAGATGGTGAAGATGGAGTAGGATTGAACTCGTAAACTTCATGACTTTCATCAAGCTCTCCGTCTTCAAAGGGGCCATAAGGATAGATTGCAGACGTTTGGTATCTTGATAGTATACTCATCAGCTTGCATTTCCACTGCTTTTCGACTAAAAAATCGAACAATACTTTATCTTCTCCCTTGAGCAAATGTGGTTGGAGACCCTGTGACACATATTTGTGCTTCAAGAGAAATCCCACCTTAGGAGGCGAACTTTTATCCCTATGAGAGATCTTGAGAAGCTCGCTGTTCACCTTCGCAAGAGCCTTAGTGGTCAACGAAGGACTTTCTGCACTAGTTTCAAAATGCTCCTCAAGAGAGACTTCGTCGGTAGGAAAGCTGTCCTGCAAGCTGCGCCATCTGCGTTGCTTAAGACTCCCGTAAAGACTCGGCAGAGTGATCTTGTAGGTTACTGTAATTCTTTGACCATCCAGGACTGGCTTCACTTCGTGAACACAGTCGCTGTAAAATGCTGCCCACTGAATCCTGCTTCTATCGCCAGAATACTGGGAAAAGTCGAAGACGTGCTGCAAGCCATCGTGATTAACGCACAATTCACCACCTTTATGAGGCGAAGGAAGACAAAGGACGAGTGTCCCTATCATGTCGTCACCAGATGGGCTGTCGACATGTGGTTTGAAAAAGCCTCCTTTGCTGTAAACATTCAGTTTGTATCGATCCAGGTGTACATTTTTTCCTGGAGTGAGTGTATCCTCGATGTATTCTTTAATCGACCTTTTTCCCGGGAAATCGGCAATCATTCTAGATGAAGACATAAAGACGTGTTCTCTTTCAATTTTGAACCTTTCAGATTCCACTTCGTAAGCCAGGCGAACTTCAGGGTTAAGCACTGTTTCCATCGCCTTCAGGTCTCCAAACGGTGCAGGGTTGCAGTATTCCAACACCTCATCCAGCGGAAGATCTGATAATTTAAACTCTCTCCAATTTTCCTCTCCTGCCTCTGACGTTGACTGCTTCACTTTTAACTCAAACTTCTCGATATTTTGTGGCCGCAAGCTTCCTCCACAGCAAAACACAGGTTTGGAGAAGGCATCCTCGAGACTGTCGAGAAGGGCGCTGTAAGCGTTGATGTCTTCCTTAAAACGGTAGTTCCATTTGATGTTGTGACTATTGACTACATACCCAACAGGAGAGCTGCGTATCGAGTTCTCTACGCCCTGATTATACCCGAAGGGCCTGTGGTCGCTTTGATTTGATCGCCGTTCACGAAACCCTTCCGCCATTTGAACGAGACTTAGGGTGTTTAAGTGACGATAATTTCTCGGAATTTAGAAGAAAAAAGCTACATCTGTGATTGGCTACTAGAATCACATGATCTTATTCCAGCCTTTTCTCAGAAAACCAGTGTACTGACGTATTCCATGAACTGTGAGCAATGAATTAAATTCTTGGAAAGGTAATTAAATAAACTCTGTAAAGAATAAAAATAAAGAATGAAATAGGATATTCTGATTGTTTTGCAGTTGCATCAATCATCCGATCCAGCTTGCGAGACTCCGACAGGAATTCAGCTGATTACAAATGTTCTATTAGCGTTGAAGCAGTCAGATTTCTAGGGAAAAAAAGAGAGTCTGCGGTCTCTTATGTCCAGAATTCAAGTAAATAAATGGAGGCCCAGTCTTGATATCCAACACAAAGACTTAAGTGTCCCTTTAATTCAAAGCATCTCCAACCTACTTCTAACAATAACGTAAGGGTAAGGGTTAGCGTTATTTTTGCGTTCGATCGAAGGAGAACCTGTCCTAATTTTGTTCAGATTGGGTGATTGTGTGGTCTTGCCAAAAGGAATCGAGATTTTTCTCTGTAAGGGCCGATTTACACGGTACGATTTTGTCGCATGCGGCTACGGCATACGACAGGCCCACGACATGATTTACGATTGTTGTGTACGTCAGAAAAAATGTCGTAGCATTTTAAAACATGTTTTAAAACGCTGCGACAATCGTAAGTCATGTCGTGGGCCTGTCGTGAGCCTATCGCATGCGACAAAATCGTATCGTGTAAATCAGCCCTAATTATAAGAGACACTAAATTAGCCGCGCGGAAGATTCTTTCACGGTTGTTTGCAGGGGCACCCTCGCGTGGATTCTCGCACGCGTCTTGATCCCAATTTGATGACAGACCCTTTTTGTCATATGCTTAGTCAGTCTATAGATCTAGCTTGGAACCCTACGGAAACACAGGCTAAGCCACTGTCGAACTCACTTCAAGAATCCGAGATCGAGAATACTACTAGTTAGATCAGGGTGAATGCAGCATTTATCCTTACTCAAGGAGTAGCATTTGGGTGACACTTTGTTACGTTAATTGTCTGCATTCAGAGACAGGAGTGATGTTGAAGTTAGGTAAAAGAGCAAGAGGACACTTCGTGACGCTTATTGAAATTCGCGTGCATCAAATCACTCGCATTTCTCGCGGTTTCCGAGAAAGAGAAAGGCAATTCCGATGATTCTGTAAGAAGCAATCGGTTATAAGACATAAAAGGAACAAAACATTTCATGAGTGGCTGCGAATTTTGTGTCAGACAGACAAAACGAATTCAAGGCAGGTTTTTAAGATCAAGTGTTATGATGCTTTATGTGCCACTTAATAGCCCATTTCCGAGTTTATGTCTGCCTCCTCTTCAAAGCGAGTCTAAGTGCGAAGTTTTTGTGATGGTAATTGGTTCTACTTTAAATCTGAATGAAAACTAATTTTCATAAAAAAAACTTCGCACTTAGACTCGCTTTGAAGAGGAGGCAGACATGAACTCGAAAATGACCCATAGGTGTAAAAAAGATAAATGATTGAGTGATCACAATCCCCCAACATCAGGTGCACCACTATCAGTGTACTGTGCGAGTGTATGTAATCCTTTCCATGCCAAGTGGCATGCTCTGAGGGCCTCCAAAGAAGATTCTTAGGGGGTTTCCACTGGCGCCCCAACACAGCTGACTCCTGGGAACTAGTGGTCAGCAGCTACCTAGGTCAAGGCTTACACACCTTGAGCCAAACGTTCGAGGACTTCGGGTATCACTGGCCTCTCAAGGGAGAGTCTATATCTGTCATACTAACTAAGAAAAATGTACAAGGACTGTACAACTATCCGCTCGTGGTTCTATTTACGACACGAAACTGATTAATGTTTGAGGACTGCATTTTTTAGAGGCCACTAAACAAGAGGTTTAACTATGGAAAGCGACACAAATTTGACCTTTCCTTTGTCTGGCCCTTACTTTAATTTGGAACTGCGATCATGTATTCATAACCAACGTAATGATTTGATGCTCGGAAAGCCCAATCATTTAAACCATTAACCTAGTGATAGCTATCGCTAAGTGCCACCGAAACAGTCAATGTAATACATAGTTTGCAGATTTGTCTCAGAGTTCCAAAATACCCAACAGCAGTTGTAATTTTTTTAACTACAACTTAACTTATCTAGTTAACAATAATACAATAATAGTAATAGAATCAAACTCTCTCGCACATGAAAGTTGTTTCACTTGTAGAATTTTTAGTTTGCAAGATACAGCCATGAATTATAAGTCAAATTGATCGACAACATATTTCCTTTGAAAATTAAATTGTTCACAACTCAATGGTTACAAAACGAAAAACAAACTGCTCTACTCGCGGGCCGAAATCCGAAATTGACAACAGCGGCCGATAAGAACACGTACGCCGGTTTAGTTTTGAGCTCGTTCACTCAACATAGAACACGATAATTCGAAAATAAATATTAAAGAACACTCAAAGCAAGTGTACACAGCACAATGGTCAGGGAAACGGGAAAAAATGTGGTTTCACCCATCTCCGAACACAAAATCATAAATAGTCGCGCGCGTCATGCAAGTTTGTCTAATGACACCACACATCAAAACACGCGCTTTCATTGGTCCCAACTAAAATCTCCAGGGAACCTTACATTACACTACGTACACTTTTAGGGTCCTTTTTTTTTTGCGGGAAAATCCAAAAACGGATTTGTGATCTCGGATCAATGGATTCTTCAGCGTCAAAAAAACGCAAAATCCGAAAAAGGGTTAATTTTCATGACAACGCAAACAAACCCAGAATTGCGTGCAATTTGAAAAAGAAAAAAAACGAGAAACTGGTTTGTTTTGGAGAAATTCTTAGCCTTAGCGATCGATGAAAAGAAGTAACGAAAAACATGCGTGCTAAGGTACAAATCGATTACAGAGGGTATTTTTGCACTTTACTTTTTTAGCTCCAGGAAAGGTGCTAACAATATTATTGTCGTCAAAAAACTTTTAGTGTGCTTTCTGGTGTGAAATTTGCAGGTATTTTCGACCTATTCGCGTCTTCGATCGTACGTTAAAAATGGCGCGAGAAAAACATTTGGGCCAAACTGTCATGTACAGTAGCTGTTGTGTATCATTTTTGCGTGGAAAACCGCTTGTTAAAAATACTTTTTTCAAATTCTTTCCCAAAAAAACGCTGAAGTGGTGAATCTCGAAAATCCGGATTTAGATTTGATCCGAAGTATCCTCCTCGAGTGTGGATACTTTGGATTCGAGATCCGTTTTTCGATTTCGTCAAAAAAACGCTAAATCCGTTTTTGGATTCAAAAATCCTTTTCGGATTTTCCCAAAAAAAAGCACCCTTACATTACAATTTTCACAGGACGATCGAGAATTTTTCTGCCTGCTGCAATACTTCGCGCGGCATTAAGCTGGCCGCCTCGTAAGACTCGCGTCTTCCCTCGGCTTGCTCGTTGGCAATTAAAATATAAAAACACCCAACAGTGCAAAATGAGAAAAATATGGAAATATATTGAAACGTCCTGTAAAATAAATGCATACCAACACAGTGCAAGCTTACCTCGCACGGGCAAGGGCCTTTTGCAACAACTGGTCTCGTGACCTCTTTTTCACAAACACGATGATTTTGCTGAGTTCATGAAATCATTTTTTTCTAGAAATGAAAAAGACTAGCTTAAAATATGCTACCATGCCGATTTTCGTAAGTATATCGTTTAAACTGGTGTTTTTACATTTGAAAGAAATTATAAGGATTTGTGAACCTCGTCCCCAGGGCGCCCCGGCTCCAAAGCCAAGGAAAAGCGCCCTGGGGACGAGGTTGATGGGAAAAGCACGCTTTGCCCTCCAGTCACGCTTCAACGATTTTCATACAAATCTATGTACTTTCTTAAACACTCAAGAATTCCATACTTTGTTTACGAACGAAAAGCTTTTGCCCTCCAGTGGAGTTTTTCAAACTAAGATTCTTACCAAGGGTAAAATTTGCGAGAATAAATGTGCAAGGCGTTAGGATGGAAATTTTCAGACTGTCAATTCCCGAAGGAAAAATTTCAAAGCGATTTGAAAACTTTAATGATCATAAAATCTCTACCTTAAGCTTGTCCAAAATTTGTCTACTGTTTTAGTATATAATATAATATAATATAATATAAAGTTACAAAGCAGCTCATATCAGCAGAAGCAAGATGGAAGAGGGTTAACATAACAATACCTGACGAGTCGGCCAAGTCGCCAAACAAACCACGAGAACGCATTCTTCTGTTCAGCGGTTACAATTCCCTGCATGTAAAACAATTTGAAATGACTTGTTTCTCTTTACGAAGTTCCCCGATTTTTCCCTAGTGCAAAGCGTCGAAAACAAAATCTCGCTAATTTTTTTCCGACCCCCAGGTACGATTTTCGTTCAACTCCCTATAAGACCCCATGAAAAGTGAAATTAGACCGCCCCCCTCCCCCAGGGGATGACCGATGATTAGTGCATAATTTCATACTTCACCCATATCTAATAAAATATCTGAGAAAAGTCGAGGATTTCTAAACCGTCTTGCTTCACTCTACCTTTAGACAAATTAACAATTACTATATCCTCTCCTCCAAAAGGGGAGGTTTTTCTTTCTCAGTTCAGCTTTTCACTAATGTTCACAAAAGTAATGAGCATCTGGAATACAATTAAAATCAGTTGAATGATCGGAGACAAAAGAATGTACATTCAGCTTTCACGGACCTTCTTAAACTTTGACATGATTAAACAAATCAGTTTGTTCCCTCTGTATCCATCAAAAATAACAATACTAAATCAGTGGTAAGATAGGGCTTGGCATTGGACAGTGGCGTTGTCATTAAATGTACTGGCACTTAACAGTGAATAAGGATATTTTAGTGACGTCGACTATAAGCAAAGTTCGTGTAGTTGAGACAAATTAAAGTTGTTAAGTCCACAAGTACATATAGTCCCAAACAGTTATGGCTCATTGGAGACTTCCACAATGACAGCAGAATCCAAGTAAATCTTGTCCACACCGACGCCTTCAACATCGTTACCAATCCATTGGCCCTCCCCTTCATTGTTTCGCACAAGTTGTCCATCATCATCTATTCTACTGTAAATGTCAATAAAAGGAATACCAACACGCCATTGGCGAAAGTCTCTGGTTATGTAGTTCCTCCGGACCTCTAGCTCGGAGAACAAAGCTGCAGTGGACGGCGGATTCATGATCAGCTCATAGACTTCATGAGTTTCATCAAGATCCAAGTCTTCCTCAAGGTAGACAACGGAAGTCTGAAATCTTGATAGAACACTCATCAACTTGCATTTCCATTGCTTTTCGACTAAAAATTCAAACAGCCCTTTATCTTCCCCTTTCAGCAAATGTGGTTGAAGCCCCTTTGAAACATACTTGTGCATTAAAAGAAATCCTACCCGAGAGGGTGAGCCTTTGCCTTGCCCTTGCCGAATTGTTTCCAGCTCGCTATTAACTTTAGCAAGTGTATTAGCAGTGAGGGAAGGACTTTCTGCGCTGGTTTCGAAATGTTCATCAACAGGGTATCGTGCCGGTCTCCTTTCCCAAAGTCTTGATTTGTGACGCTCCTTCTCTGGTACAGTTATCTTGTAAGTTATCGTTATTCGATGACCCTCGGTGACTGGCTTGACTTCATGAAGACAGTCGCTGTAAAATGCTGCCCACTGAATCCTACTTGTATCACCAGAATGCTGGGAAAAGTCGAAGACGTGCTGTACTCCATCGTGATTAACGCACAATTCGCCGCCTTTATGAGGCGAAGGAAGACAAAGGACAAGTGTCCCTATCATGTCGTCACCAGACGGGCTATCGACGTGAGGTTTGAAAAAACCTCCTTCACTGTAAACGTTTAGTTTGTAGCGATCCAACACGATATCTCTGCCGGGGGTAAGTGTATCCTCGATGCGGTCACATATCACTCGAACTTCAGGAATAATCTCTCTCGTTCTCGATGTCGAGCTTTCCCCAATAATAAAGCTATCGGATTCGACTTCGTAGGCTAGACGAACTTCAGAATCAAGAACTGTTTTCATTTCTTTTAGATCTCCAAACGGCGCAGGTTTGCAATACTTCCTCAGCTCATCCATGGGAAGATCAGATATGCTGAATTCCCTCCAGGCTTCGTCTTCCTCAGCAGTTGGCAGCCTTACGTTTAGGAAAAGTTTTTCCATATTTGGAGGCCGTACACTTCCACCACAGCAAAACACCGGTTTAGATAAGGCATCCTCGAGGCTTCGTAAAAGTGGCTTATAGGTTTTTAGTTCTTCTTCGAAACGGTAGGTCCGTGTAACGAGGTGACTGTTGACCACATACCCCAGAGGAGGTCTCCGAATCGAATTGCGTACGGCCTCGTTTAACTGGAAGGGTCTAAAGTGACTTTGTTTCGGCAGCCGTTTACGAGAAGATTCGGCCATTTTTAAGTTTGTGAAAAACTGCAGGTGTTCGGTTTCTCGGAATTATGAAGAAAAGAACAACGTCTGATTGGTCGGTAAAATCGCGTGACCACACAGACTTTCTCGGAAAATCGTATGACCGACTTGTCATTTGAGCTTGGCATCAAGTTGCTTCATTTCGTCGGAGTATCAAAAAACGTCCAAGAGAAAAACAAATCTTCGTGATTACAACCACGTCATTCCTGGGAATAAGTAGGAGTGGACATAAACGACGCTGATCATTCATGAGTTGACACAAGTAAATTAAAAACAGTATAACGTTTAAGTCTCTTAAATCAGTATTTGAAACGTTCCTAAGCCATCTTGTAAAAGATGATAAATGTGATTATATCTTTCCTACTGACAGGGAATTTTTTAATTGTCTGAGAAGTTATTATTAAAAATGCCTCTTGCCAAAAATCAATGTATTGGTGCAAATTGACTCCCTACAAACAATTCATCATTTGCGCATTTGACGTATCAAGACCGAGATGCGCATGCACGTATGCTGTAATTCAAGATGACGAAGCTCAGCCTATGCACAGGATACCCAAGATTAGACATGGCGTTCTCATAAAGTCGAACACAATGATAAGTTTAAATTTTCCGACTGCATGCTCCTAAAACAATGCAATCTCCAAAAAATTGCAACAAAGCCACAAAATATAACAAATGAGAAAGACAGTGACATAAAGTTTCCTTCCGGCTATCTTACCTACTCGCTTCGAGCCGTAACCATCACACTTGATTGATCGCGCGCAAAAGGAGTCTTTATCATACAGATTCTTGTTCTTCGGCCATCGAAGTTTTAAAAGAAAAACAACACACAAAGCGTTGATAAACAAAGTGAAGCAATGCATTTTACGAAATCTGACTTGACGTTTTGTATGTGGCAA
>NC_090882.1:7595230-7610230 GCF_036669935.1 Montipora foliosa
AAACCGAAATCTACCTATTTTCCGACTGGGTTTGCCATAGGGCAACCCAGTAAATAGTTTTTTAAATCTGAAAAATGAGCATAGTAACAACATAGAAAACCAGGAACAAAAACGGGAACTTTTTTACAGAATACTGTGCATTTTTTTTCATCCAAATATGTAAGTATTAACTTTTGACGTCATCCTCATCGCCAACTTAGGGAATGACATCAGACCGACTTTTCCGCCATATTGATTTTGGGTTCATGTCCTGTTGCTTCCAAGCTCCAAAGCAATGATGCTGGGGTACCAGGCCTCCTATTCCGAGACTTCTTGCGATTTTTTTTTTCAATCCGACCGACCGACCCAATATCAGGAAACGCATTCGACGGTAAACGAAAAAAAAAAAAAAAGAGATGGCCAAACTAAAATATGACAATTTATAGACCTTGGAATGAAATAGTTTGCACAAGATTTTATCTAAATCTATAACACAACTATTTCACACTGAACCACTGGTTATTTGCTCAATTGCCAAATGATGATGTCAATAGCACACCTAGGCAAAACTTCTCATGATCATCAAACTGAAAATTATCTGATGGCTTTCATTATTAAGACATTCGTCAATTGATCTGTGTTCTTGCTTTGGCAAATCACTGCTATGACGTGGCAGCTCTTTCAGCTGTTTTGTATTGCTCTATCTCTTCTGGAAGCTAGGCTACCTCCCCCACAGGCTTGTGCAACCACTTTTTAATGCTAACGTCGCCTGGGTCTTCCCCGCCCTCTTGCGGCCTCCACCCTACTTTCACTAGCTGTAATAAAGATCGGCCCTGATATTTGAGTGTCTTCTCAGAAATTCAAAGTTATACTTCCTCTTTTGCCTCTTTACAAAGTTTATTTTCTGAATGTTTTGTTTGTGTTTTTCATTCTCCTAATACCTTAAAGTCTGTTCTTTTGGTCGGCTGTCCATGGAATAACCGCAAAGACAATTATTTTCCTTTACACTTCGTTTAAGGTGGTCAATGTTTTTACATGCGGTGATCGCAAAAGGGAAAATACAAGATGTGAAATTTGTCATTTAGAAAATACTTCGTAGTAACAAAGGTCTTATTATTGCATGTTATTCTTTTCAGATTTTCGACCAAAACCTCAAATTGTCCCTGACTATCAAAAGCAAGGAGAGGTAAAAGTAACGTACAAATGTTAAATAAATAAATAAATAAATAAATAAATAATTTTGATCTATCGGTGGTTGCAATGGTTGCAAGTGCAATGTTGCCATACAAGGGCGTGTATATCACATGCAAAGCCGAAATGTGGATACTGTTCTAAAGACTTAAATTTCTTCGACCCTTTTATAGGATTTGTGTGGCTAGGTTTGAAAAACCTCTTGATTTCTGTCAAAAGAAAGTCGACTTGTCACAATGATGTTGGCAAATAGTACCATCGTATAAGTCAGAAAAAAAGAGGAGTGCTTCGCTGTCATCTTGGTGCACTTAATCTTACAGCTTACGCTTCAAATTGCTCTTATCTCTAAGTACCTACCCTGCTTGGTAATTTTGCAGGTAGAGGAAGTTGAAGATGATGACTCAAGCGCCTTCGATGAATTGGGTCGATTGGGTGAACAGATGGAGTTTCTTTCACCAACCAACACTGAGGCAAAACAGAGTGTCGAGAAAACGACAGGCCTTAAGGGTGCAAGAAAAAAATGTAAACAGGTTAAACACATCCAGTACACTACTCGAGGAAAAAGACATTGTTACTGTGAAGCTGAGGTTCCAGAGGATGACCATTACATCTGTAAGTCGACATCACAGGGCGTGGAGTGAGGGTGGGGAAAGACCCTGGTTTTCAGTTGTACAAGCCTTCTACATTTCTCTCCTTACGTATACATGCCAAACTCAATAATGTTCACGGGTCAAACAAATCCAAGTTTTTCCAACTGCTCCATCCGAGTAAAATTGTTTAATTTACCAGTAGAGAAAGAAAAAATATATATCTCACGATGACGGTGCGACGCTGTAACCAACTGAGCTATGAAGCCACTGATATTGGGAGCTGGTCATTTGTGGGTTCTAATGTCCCCGTGAGGAATGAATCAACGATGAAATGATACATACCTCTTACTAACCGAGTTCGAGGTCCGTACTGTAAGTTGCGGACCTCGTTTTTTCCCGTTGATTTAACGGACCGAGAAAACGAGGTTAGTAAGATATTTATTATATCTCTGAGGTTAACCGGCGCGCGAGCAAGGAACTAGTCAAAGTGAAGCGGAAGGTTCAACTGCCACAAAGAATGCCGTGCCAAAATCCCTAAAACTAAATCTTCTTGGCTGTTAAGTTTGAAATAGTTGCTTGCAAGATTCAAACAGTTTTCAGTACAAGTTTATGCAACAGAAATGACATGAAAAACTCGCTAGATGATGTTTTAGCGGGCTGTACAGCGGGCCGTACTGCAGAATACGGCCCGCTACAGCGCGCGTACTATCTGAGAGATATAATAAATGAAATGAATCATATATTAGTTTCTTCGAAATACATTTTAAGATAAAAACTAGCGATAAAATTTTCGGACGTTTCGATCTCGCTGAGATCATTTTCAAGTTTGAAAAAAAGTGACAAAAACTTTGCAAAGTTTTTGTCACTTTTTTTCAAACTTGAAAATGATCTCAGCGAGATCGAAACGTCGGAAAATTTTATCGCTAGTTTTTATCTTAGAATCATATATTGAATCCTAAAATTGCGCTCATAACTGCGAGGATCATAGCTTCACTTGATTTCATTTCCGCAGTTCAATATATGATTCATTTCATGTATCATTTCGTTCGTTGGTCACATTGGCAGGGGAAAAGGGGGAAAAATAGATCGTTTTCACTATCACGCAACAAAAAAATTAAATTCTAAACCGTTACATGAAACATGTATATAACGAGATGTTATAAAAGACTACATAAACAATTTCTCAAAGTCTCAAATTTGTGTGGTACACCATTTTTTAGTTATTGACCGAAACGTCTCAGGAAGTTAACTTTTAAGAGCTTTTTTCGGTGTAAAAATATCGTACACCAAAATGGCCGCCGGAAATCAACAAAAACATTTGGAATTCGCTTGCCATGAAAACGCGTTCTTTTCGCTCTGATACACATACGCATCAACACAATCTCCTAGGGCTTGAAACGTTGTAGCTGTTGAAAGTTAAAAGGAAAGGCCGTTTTTAAAAATGCTGTATTTTCAAAACGAAAGACGCTACGGGGAGTGAAAAGACTTTATCTAGATTGTCTTCAAGGCAGTGCTGGTAAAAATGTCGCGATTTCCATTTTAGAATATTAATGACGTCACGTGAAAACGATCAATAGATTGTTTGTGAGTGCATGACAAATGATGCTTAAGCCGGAATTTCTTCCCAAGATTTGTCCAAGATTGCAGTGTCCTGTACTAAAAATATTAAGCAGTTACTGTCATTATACCCACTGAAGGCCAAAACAATAAAAACTCAAAAACCAGCATCTTCACTTGCAAAAAGGGAAGTGAGTGCATCATCCCTGCCAGCAAAATGTTTTTATGCATCTTTTCTTTTTGCGTTCGCTGGCCATGACAACCTATGCCATGGGTCGAAACTCATTTTGATCCAACCGCCGTCCACAACCTTGAACGGTCACTCTTCAAACCGCATGCTCAATGGTATGTTTGCTGACTGTGATTTGAGCCTGCCGTGTCCCGCGTGAGCCCACACAACATGAAGTATCACTTGAGGCGTTGGTCGCTACGTTACCTCCGCGCATGCTCGACACAGTGAGTTTTGGCATAAGTATCTTTTCCCGTACTAGCAAGCCCAGCGAGCGCAAAAGAAAAGAGACCTCAGCTAGCAAGGAAGAGTGCATCATAAAACTTAAAAATAAATGCATGTTGTAACGTACTTTTATATAGCCAACTAGCAGGTTTTAAAACAAAACAATATATGTACAAACAAAACAAATGTCTCCTCACTCTATTTCAATAGGCCATTTGCGAGTTCACGTCTGCCTCCTTCGAAGCGAGTCTAGGTGCGGCGCTTTTTTTGTATTTGGGAGTCTACGTGCGAAGTTCTTCTTATAAAAATTATTTTTCATTCACATTTAAAGTAGAATTAATTACCATCACAAAAACTCGGAAACGGCCTATTGTATTCTAACAATAGGCTGACTGTAGTTAGCGTGTAGTGAAATTTCTGATATTTTAGTTGATATTAATGTAAAAAAAAGCAAAGGAACTTTATTTGAGTGTCTAGTCGTTCTAGCGCTGGAGCACTAATTGGGAACACTATAAACTGAAATTAACAATTAACGCAAATCAAGTCAAATGATAGATGGTTTTTAGGAGAGGGGAAACCAGAGTACCCCAAGAAAACCTCTCGGTGCAGAGTAGAGAACCAACAAAGTCAACCCACATATGACGCTGAGTCTGGGAGTCGACCCCGGGCCACATTGGTGGGAGGCGAGTGCTCTCACCACTGCGCCATCCCTGCACTCCCAATAAGGTTTAATTGAAAATTGAAAATTTCCTTTTGCTTAAGCAATAATTATTAATAAAATATCGAACGCAAGCAGGAAACAGTGATCACAGACCGTGAAGAAGAAACGTATACTGATACAAATCGAACATTTGTAGATAAAAACATTAACCCATCTATATGTTCAAGGAAAGCCCCTTGCAAACGGACGCAACCACTCCCAACAATATGAGGACGTTCAGGTGTAGTATGGGAAGGGTGCGACCCATCAGACTTTTGTAAACTTACAAAATTCGGTTGCCATCTTGTTTTTAACACGTTAATGCCTTACTATCTCCATGGAGACCATATAAAATGCGCGTGCGTGGCCCCAACAATGTTGAAAGAGCTGTAAAAACGGATCCAACTTGTTTCGTTGCGCTTCGGCGATCACGGAACAAGAGAAATGTTGGGAGTTGTTAGCTCAAACGATCAACTTGTTTCAAACTTCGCGCAACCATAGTTAATAGAGGGGAATGGTTATGAAAACCTACAACTTTCTTTGCTGTAGGTTTTTGTTCTCCTTTCTGGCCTTGACCGTGCACAAAACACAATGGTTGTTTACTCCGTACTGATGAACTAACCAATAGAAACGTGTTGGTTACGTAATTTATGCATAGTGTATGAGCGCAAAACAAAAGATTGTGCACGGTCGTGGACTTTCCAACCTAAATCTTGGCATCTTTGTTTGCTCCTTTGATGTTTGCCGAGCTTCCTAACCATGAGTCCCCTCTATTAACTATGGTGCAACAACTCCCAACAACATGCAACAGGGTGTGCAAATGGACGCAACATGTAACACCCAACAGTATTGAGAGTTTTTGGCCACAAATGGTGCGTCTGTTTGCACTGGGCTTAAGATTATTTTTCCTCTTCAATATTTACCCCTGACATCCAAGAGTTGTGAGCTTTGCGAGTCCTCACAGACATACTCCGAACCAAACCTCTTTAGACAAAAAAGGGATTTTATCTTTCTTAATTCTCAATATTTTCTTTTCTCATTGACTTTTTCAGTTTGCGAAGATTGTCAGGATCTTCATTACGGTGATTGCCCAATACACGGGCCTTTGCGCATTATGGAGGACAAGGTTTTGGAGCAACCTTCGGACCTGTCAGCAGCAGTAGCATCTGTACCGGAAGTCTTAAAAATTGACCAGTCCTCTATTCCAGAGGCAGGCTTAGGGGTATTCAGCAAAGTCCTGATTCCTAAAGGAGTTCGATTTGGACCTTATATAGGAGAGAAAGTAGGATGGGAAAACATGACCGACAGAACAGATACAAGCTACTTTTGGGAGGTGCGTCTCAGTGGTACACGTCAGTTAGCGTAGAGAGTAAGAAGAAGACTGAGCAATGCTCGTCCACAGCTTGTGCCCTCCTCCCTTCGGTCTTAAATGCAAGTCGCAAGATATTTCATGTTGTGGTGGGAGGGATTAGGAAGATTAAAATGGCGCGCAACTGCTTTTTGATGCATCTGTGCCGTTTTTTTCTACATCTCGTAGGTGTTCGCGAAAGCGATCCGCCAATCTTCTTCCTGTTTTGCCTATGCAAGTCTTCTTACATGGTCTGTAGGTTATGCAATAGATGACAATTGCGGAGGTGCATGTAAAGTGGTCAGTGATTTTAACGGATCGATTCGGTCCTGAGATCTTAACCATGTTAGAAATAAAAGGACAAGTTTTGCATCGTGTGCGTGTACATTTGATAGTTTCCGGTTGGTTGTCAGACGTAAATGCGCTCTTAACTAGAAATTACCTATGTTTTTGTCGCGTTTGAATGATCATTGCAAGGAATTTTGAAGTTTTTGAGAATGACATTTTTGACTGCAAGGTTTTGTGGATGGTAGGTGAGGGTGACTGGACGTTTGTAGATAGCAACTCATTAACATTCGTATATAAGCCATTCAATGTCTTACAAAATATATGGGTGAGAATTGTTGCCATAAGTGTCGAGTTAATCATGAAGTATGCGAGCTTACCAGCGTCGCTCACGGAGAGGTGGGAGGAGAAAAAATATGTGGGACCCTTTCTGTTGGTGGACTTTCGACAAGAGAGTGAAAAAAGCCACGCTTGGCATACAAAAGCCCTTCAGACTTCCTTGGGGGCTTAAATGACCAACAGGGACAAGGGCACGCAAACAATGACGAGATTATCGAAAAGGGGTAAGAAATTCGCGCCGCGGCTTTTGCTTGTCCTGGATATGCTGTGCAGGAACCGTCGCCATTATGCCACATATCATTCTTATAGCCGAGCTTTTAACCATCAAGAATTACTTGTTTGTTGTAGATTGTAAAAGATGGAAAATTCAGCCATTTTGTGGACGGTCGTGATGAATCCAAAAGCAACTGGATGCGCTTTGTAAATTGCTCTCGTTCAGAGGACGAGCAGAACCTGGTATCCTTCCAATTTCGAGGAAAGATTTACTACCGCACCTATAAACCCATCAGTCCAGGAAAAGAACTGCTGGTGTGGTATGGAGAGAGCTATGCCAGAGATTTGGGTTTATCCACTGACAATAGTCACTGCAATGTTGATCCAGAGAATGTAAATGGTAAACAAAACAATATCTTATCTCTGAAATCAAAAACCCTGGCTGACGTTAACAGCTTGCATTGCACACATAGAGTCCCCTCAAGTGAGCTCCCCATTGCTAAAGGTAAAGGAAGGTAAAGGTCGTCGTCGTCGTAATTAGGGAGCTTAGGATCTACGACGACGACGTCGACGAAAACGCCAGAAAACAATGATATCATTGGCTAAAAGAGCATAAATAATCGTGCGGCACGGATTTCAGCTCATATTTTTGTGGTTCTCTGCATGACGACGACGTGAAATCACTAGATTTTAGGGGTTTTGACGACAACGTGAGCATGCAACAGAGAATCTTTCATTCTCTATTTTCAGTCTGAAACGCTCGTACCAATTTATTTTTAGGATACTTCGCCCACATTGTACGACATGAACGAGATGGAATAATCGCGAAAGACTTTTACTAGAGCAAAGTTCTATTTTGAGGTGACGTTTTCGTCGACGTCGCCGTCGTAGATCTTAAGCTCCCTATTATTTAAGGTCGGTAATTCCTTTACCCTCTAGAGGGTATTCGCACAGGAAGCCGACGGTGCGCTCATTTTACCCCCCTGTTTCCATCAGTGCTCCGTTTTAAGGGTATTTAAAGCTACTTAAGCTATACTGAAAGGAAAGAAGTCGAAACAAGGATATGAGATCCGGCGGTCGAACTCGGAAGCTCTTCCACCAAGGCCGCGCACTAACCGACTGTGCCACCCTTGCTTCCAAGTCCTAATAAGGTGTTTAAAGAGAAACCCTTTAATATTTGATGCTGATCGTAGGTAATAATGACCATAAAATTGAGTCACACTAATTTAAAACAGCAAAGAAAAAAATACAACCGTTTTTGAAAGTCAAAGAAATGAACGAATGCAGAGGAAAAGGAATTGTTCTTATTTCAAAGTTATTACATTTTCCGAGATAATGGTAGTTTTTGCGAAAAATCAACGAGTCATAACTATTCTAGAAGCCACATTACTATCTAAACCAGATATTACCGTTGTTGTTGTGTCTTTGATGGGTTCGACGATGCCTTTGACATAGCATTTACTTCGTTTCCGTGCATGAGATAACGAAACAGATACACTGGGATTGAGTATGTGGGCAATAGCAAAATAAGCCATAGTTTATAGGTTTTTTACTTGGAAAGTGGAAGAAATGTCAGTTTGTCAATAGCGTAACCTAAACTTTGTGTGAATTTCATACCTCTGCAATTTGAGATCAATTTGACCGACAACCAAACTCTTGGTCATTTTTTAGGTGACGAGCTCGCATGTGAGGTCTGTCAAAGGATGTTCACCTCTTTGAACTTTCTTCAAAGACACAGGCGTTTCTGCTTATCTCGTAAAGTCCACAGAACATGGGACTGTGACAAGTGTGGTAAGAAATTCGCTTCACAGAGCTTTCTCAACACCCACGTCTGCTTTGTGGCAAATGACAGGAATTACCAGCGAAACAAAGGAGCAACACATTCAATCAATCAGGATACCAAAAGAATAAAGCGTGCTCACATGGCTGGAAAAGGATATCAATGTACACAATGTAACAAGGCGTTTAATAGGTCTGATCATCTGACTAGGCACCTCCGTACTCATACAGGTGAAAAGCCATATCAATGTACACAATGTAACAAGGCGTTTAATACTTCTGGGAATCTGACTACGCACCTCCGTACTCACACAGGTGAAAAGCCATATCAATGTACACAATGTAACAAGGCGTTTAATCATTCTGGGTATCTGACTAAGCACCTCCGTACTCACACAGGTGAAAAGCCATATCAATGTACACAATGTAACAAGGCGTTTAACCAGTATAGTAATCTGACTACGCACCTCCGTACTCACACAGGTGAAAAGCCATATCAATGTACACAATGTAACAAGGCGTTTAATCATTCTGGGGATCTGACTAAGCACCTCCGTACTCACACAGGTGAAAAGCCATATCAATGTACACAATGTAACAAGGCGTTTAACCAGTATAGTAATCTGACTACGCACCTCCGTACTCACACAGGTGAAAAGCCATATCAATGTACACAATGTAACAAGGCGTTTAATAGTTCTGGTCATCTGACTACGCACCTCCGTACTCACACAGGTGAAAAGCCATATCAATGTACACAATGTAACAAGGCGTTTAATAGGTCTGGTCATCTGACTAGGCACCTCCGTACTCATACAGGTGAAAAGCCATATCAATGTACACAATGTAACAAGGCGTTTAATAGTTCTGGTCATCTGACTACGCACCTCCGTACTCACACAGGTGAAAAGCCATATCAATGTACACAATGCGTTTAACCACTATAGTGATCTGACTAGGCACCTCCGTAGTCACACAGGTGAAAAGCCATATCAATGTACACAATGTAACAAGGCGTTTAGCCAGTCTTGTGACCTTACGAAACATCTCCGTACTCACACAGGTGATTAAACAATTTAAGGAGCTTTTAATGTAAGTAGTACTCTGATCTAGCACCTCCGTACTCACGCAGGTGAAAAGCGATGTCAGTTAGCTCAGTGTAACAAATCTTCCCCCTTCTATCCATCTAACCACGCACCTTTGTATTTAAACAGATTAAATTTTATTTCAAGGCATTTAGCAAAACGACGTACGCCCGAGAGAGTTAAGGCCTGACAGAATGTTAAGTGATCCTTATTGACTGAGTCTTATGGTGCTTTGTTCTTTAAACTTCACAATGAAGGAGTGTTAAAATTAAGACGCGACGGAATGCTTTGCTGGACCCTTTTATCGATGTCTTAAAGATTTCACGCTTTAACCTTGTTGTTTTTAAAAGTCAGCCTTTCATCAGGTCTAAATTGCTCGCGCGAGGAAAAAATGATACCTTGGTGAATCATTCTAAACCATTACAGTTTCTTGAAAGTGTTTGAGCCACCTTAATTTTGGCTTTGGAAGACCTTCCGCAAGAACGGCAATTTCAGCACCAGCCGCACTGACGACATACTTACGAATATCCTACCTGAGATAAATCTCAAGACATTAGATACATCTCAAGATATCATTGAAAGACAATATGGTACAGTATGTGAGGGATTTCCACTCGTTGAAACCCAACCATAAGACATAAAAATATTCTGCGATGTAACATTCAACGTTGTGTTGAGCCAATACTCTCTAAAATGTTAAAGTGCTACTGTGACGAAATTTGCATCTTCCCTATCTAAGCCATTTTGGCACATAAACACGTAGTCTGTGCGAGAAAAAGAATGCTGTTTACCATTTTCAAATATCTCTTTTTGTTCTGGAGATATTCAAGTTTTTTTAATATGCAAATTATCCAAGTGATGACGTCATAAACCCAACCAAATTTTGATCAAGTATGATGGAGAAAGATATCTCAGCCAATTTGTATCAGAAATACTTGGTTCTTTGCACTAAGATTCTAGTAGATGTGTTCCACAATATGAGCATACCATTTTTGTTACCATGGAAACATACTGGGTTCCAGACCTCCCTGACATTAAGAGCTTTTCAGACCATCTTTGGTGTTCTGTTTTGATATTTGCAAATGGTGCCTCATCTGCATGATCCTGCCAGCATATCAAGATGTTAGGTCATGTTTGTGGCCTTGGTAAATGTATTTCTAGCCTGAGATCACCAAAATATTGAAATCAAGTTGGAGGGGACTGGAAAAGAGTGAGTTGCCATGGGAACCAATTTCTTTATAGTCATAGGTGTGTTGCCTTCAGAACTATTAGCTCACCAAGTTTCAATGGTCTCTGTTGCAAATTGACCGAGATAGCTCTATTTATATTCTTGATGTTCTATTGGGTTGGGTGAATGACGTCATCAGCCTTCTCATTTGCATATTGAACACATTTTTCAAACTTAAATATCTCCGGAACCAATGCAGATATTTCCAAACGGTAAACAGCATTTTTAATGTTTTATGGTACTCTATGTGATAAACCAAAAAACTCAAGGGATAAAAATTTGATCACAGTAGCACTTTAAAATAGTGTTTTCATATGACGTCACGGCGGCCATGTTGGTGTACCTAAACAAAGGAATGGCGGCCATGATGGTGTATCAAACTAATCCTCCGGGAATCAAACTCTATTTTTAGGAAAGCATTAGATAACATCTACCTAAACCTGGTGAGCCATATATGCCACTCACAACGTGGAACTTTCAATAATTAACCCATTGACTCCCAGGGGTTCCCCATTGACGAGTAAAATACTCTCGCGTTAGACAGAGTAAAATACTAAGTCTGGCCGGTTTCGGCCGGTTTGGATGTCAATAGGTTAATGGGGACATAGTTTTTCAGTGAGTGCTTAACTCTCTTTTTTTTTTCTTTAATTTTCTTTTACCCGTTACAGGATCCGTTCCAACAGTGGGAAGAGCGCCGGAAATTTGTTAGCTGCAAGTTGAAAGACTGAAAATCAATTCGCTAACAACAGGACCCAACCTGGGATAATTTATCACATGAAGAAAATTATTGTAACGTCTCGAAAATGACCGGTCTATTGACCGTTTTATGACTGAAATAATCCTCGTCGCGATCGATCAGAAGCGAGAGAGCGAGGAGCGAGCGAAAACGAAGTGATCATCTTTCAAGACTCCGCTGACATATCCATGGCTCACCAGGTTTAGGTCGATGTTATCTAGTGCTTTCCCTATTTTCTTTAGTTTGAGTAATCCAGTATGGCTGCTAGTCACGTGAGTCAAAACGCTCCATCGTTTTCTTGAGGCCTCATGCACGATTCACACGTGTGACGTAAGTAAAAGCGGAACTAATGAAAATGCCAACGCCAGGCCGGTGAGAAAAAAAGACGCACGGGCGTGGAACAAGTCCTACACCTTGCATTTGCATTAAGCCACTCTTTTTCTTTGCATTTTTGTCGCACGTCTTCGGACGCCAATCGAAAGTAGAATACTTACACACGGTCATATCGTAATGAAGGCAGGCCACGCTCTGATAAGCTGTGCACTCTGGCCGATTTTATTGCTGCTGGCCGGGGGTGTTCGGTCGCCAACAACAACTTGAGTGGGACGTCTATAATGTTATCATGCTGTCCTGGATCAGATTTCACGGAGGAAAATATCGCATTCGCCGAGATAAACCTGAATTTCTCTCTAAATGTAACTGCTTCTTCAAGGAGCCTGGTTTCGCTTGGATGCGTCATCAACAATGGTCTTGGAATTTGCAATCATCGGCCTTTGTTCCAAGAAATTACACTGACGCTGAACTATGACACTCATAGAAACTGCAATCACGGGCTATTGTTTCAAGGGAACAAAAGGATCACGCCGAGTTACACTTACAGGAGGCGAAAAAGGTGGACATCAAAAAGGATTATTTATTATAACAACTCTATGGCTACGTTTCGTTTAGTACTAATTGGCGATCTTGTTTTCAAGTTAAACCCTGGTCCCTTGGGTGAACGTATAGAAGCCGTTGTATCGACCCGTAAAACTAGCATTCATTGTTCGGTAAGACCTGATGCATCCCGCAACAGCGGCAATCTAATTACGGTGAACTGTTCGGCTGGCATATCTAACTTTTACCTCTGACCCTTTGCTCTGTCAATGCTCGTTCCGTTAAATCAAAGTCTGCTGATTTCTTTGACCTTGTAGTCAATTCTGCGGCTGATTTAGTGGCAATAACTGAGACTTGGCTCACTGAAAGCGACTCCGCGGCGAGACTTGAGATAATTCCACCTGGGTATCAACTGATTAACCAACCGCGCGCCAGCAGACCTGGTGGTGGAATTGCTCTCCTTTACAGAGGCGACATTTCCATAAAAAACATCAGATGCACTGCGATGACATCCTTCGAGTATGCTGAGTTTATTGTTAAATCTGGGTCATTTAGCACTAGACTTGTGATTGCTTACCATCCTCCATACTCTAGAGAACATCCGCACACAGATAGGTCATTTTTAACCGAGTTCACGACATACCTGGAAAGTATCATACTATCAGTTGAGTCTTTGCTCATCGTCGGTGACTTTAACTTACACGTAGACGACCCAGACGACGCTGTCTCTGCTGCTTTTTTGGACACCCTTGAGTCTATGAACCTTGTGCAACACGTGACTGGTCCAACACATGAACACAATCATACCCTTGATTTAGTTATCACGCGTCAGTCCGACAAGGTCCTTTTATGTCAACCAAAGGTTGGCTTTCTTTTTTCTGATCACGCGCCTATCTTCTGTTCTTTAAATTCCATTAAACCTCAATTTAGTTCTAAGTCATATACTTACAGGAAATACAAAGCAGTGGATGTTGTGGCACTTAAGGAGGATCTCTCAGTCTCCACCCTCTGCAATGACGACTTCGCACATTTGGACGACTTGGTTAATTGCTATAATTCTACATTATCGCCGCTGATAGATCGTTACGCCCCTTTGAATAAAAGAACTGTTGTAAACAGGCCACGTGTTCCCTGGATTGACTGTGATATCAAGGCAGCAATCAGAGAGAGGCGAAAAGCTGAACGTAAATGGCGGGCTAGCAAGTCACTCGCGGATTTTGCGGCGTTTAAAAAAAAAAAGAATTACATCACTAAACTTATGAATAGCGCACGCTCCAATTATTATAGCAACTTTATCCGCGACAACAGCACTGACCAACGGAAATTATTTAGAGCAGCTAAGTCCTTACTTTCTGAGTCTAAGACTCTATCGTTAGCGGATGGGACTGACGCTTCGGCACTTGCTAATGATATTGGTGAGTTCTTCCTTCGGAAGGTTAAAGACATCCACTCGAAGTTGGAAACCAGCAGTTCATCGTTTTCCATGGTTGATTCTACTGTTTCACGTAGTGCTGATGTTTCATTAACGGAGTTTAATACTCTCTCTGTGGATGATGTCAGGAAATTAATATCCCGCTCGGCCAAGAAGTCCTCCTGCTTGGACCCCATGCCAACTGTAATGGTTGTGCAGTGCTTAGATGAGCTGCTACCTGTTATCACGACAATTATCAACATGTCTTTAAAGCGCGGTCACTTTGCCGACAAATGGAAGGAAGCAATAGTCACCCCCCTACTAAAGAAACCCGGGACCGAAATGTTGTTTAAGAATCTCCGCCCTGTCAGCAATTTGGCCTTTATCTCCAAGCTGACAGAGACTGCTGTTGCGGACCAACTGCAGTCTCACATGTCTCGCCATGGTTTGTACACAGTTCTCCAATCTGCATACAGATGCCATCACAGTTCTGAGACAGCCTTACTAAAGGTCCGCAATGACATCCTTCTTAACATGAATAAGCAACATGTTACTCTTCTCGTGCTGTTAGATCTCAGTGCTGCGTTCGACACAGTGAATCATGAAATTCTTCTTGAGAGCTTGACGTCGAAGCTTGGTATCGGAGGTACAGTACTATCATGGTTTTGCTCCAACTTATCTGGTCGATCGCAGCGGGTAGCTGTTGATTATAAACTATCGAAGTCATTCCATCTTCACTGTGGCGTTCCGCAAGGGTCTTGTCTTGGTCCGCTGTTATTTAACATCTATTGTAGCAGTTTAATTGATATCGTTGAGGTTCACCTACCTGAATTTCATTCCTACGCAGACGATTCTCAGCTATACCTTTCATTCAGCCCGAGCAACTCTTTGTGTCAAGATGCTGCTGTGAGTGCCATGGAGGCCTGCATTGCTGACATCAAGAAATGGACTCAGCACAATAGTCTTATGTTGAACGACAATAAAAACGACTTTATTATGATCGGAACTCGTCAGCAATTAGCTAAAGTCAATGTAACCAGCATACGAGTTGGAAATCATCTGATAACCAAGTCCAGATCTGTTAGGAATCTGGGTACTTGGTTCAATGATACATTTGATATGTCCCAACATGTGACCAATCTTTGTAGTGCATCATTCTTTCAGTTACACAATATAAGACGCATAAGAAAATATTTAACGCAAGAAGCGGCCGCAACACTGGTGCACTCTTT
>NC_090882.1:7615230-7620230 GCF_036669935.1 Montipora foliosa
ATAGCTAAGTGTACTTCCACTATAAAGAAAGCATTTACATTTTTATTTACATTTGCATTTTTATCCACAGCATCAGGACCTTCTTATGCAACACCCAAGGACAGAGAAAAATCTCTGACCCGGGTGGGAATCGAACCCACGACCTCCGGATTAGATCACCGTTGCTCTATCGACTGAGCTACAAGGCCGGACGGGAGCAGGCCGTGGGAGTTTGAGGAGAAATCTGCTCGGCCCAAGCCAACTTCTGAGTGCAAGTGCGTGTTGTCCTAAGTAGCGTGTGTATGTATATATGGAAAGAACCCGGGTCAGAGATTTTTCTCTGTCCTTGGGTATTGCATAAGAAGTTCCTGATGCTGTGGATCAGTGAAGGTTCTTCATCCATCACATGCACACAGTAGCGATGGCCTCACTTGAGTTTCTGCTGTCTAAGGTCATCGTCGTCGTCATCATCATCATCATCCTCATCATTGCCACCACTTAGTTGGCGACCAAAACCGCACAGTTGCATTGAACTTACCTCCAAGTTTGTGATCAGCGGGACACCGCAGTCTATTGAAGCTCTCCTTATAAGGTAGTTATCCTTGATGTATTTCGTGTTCTGATTGGGAAGATTAATTACAAGATCCACTTCTTTTTCTTGAATCAATCTAAAAAAAGTAAATACAAAAAAATATATGGGCCTCTTGAATCGAGCAAACCGCGCATTAACACTCAACATACACCATCAGGGGGGACAAGAAACTAACGTCACAAAGTGTCCCTCGTCATTCATTCTTGGCAAAGAGTTGCTTCTGAATTTTCAAGGTCAGGCGTCCATTAAAAAAATCTGGGTCTCGAAGCCTCAACTGCTTGGAAGACCTTAGACAGCAATGACTAGAACCAGGTTGCTGACCAGCGGTTTTCGTTAAAACAATGGTTTGAATTCAGGACCAACGCAAAATAAAATCTAGATGGTGATCCCGCACGAAAAAAACACGGGACATCGCATTCAAACCTACCACCCTTGACCACTGCGGCTCCGTTTGGTTGCGTCGCATTTCTGGTTACCTTGTTGCTGTCGAATTGATTCCGGCGCTGTGCAGTGGCCATTCCACTGTCTGAGCTGGGATATTGTGCTCATTGAGGTACTGTGAAGTGGCTTCGGTTGCGTACAGATTGAATCCAAGCTGGTGAAGTTTGTTCGCCGTTGGTAGGAACTTTGGTTGCAAAGATTGCTGGGAAGGAAATAGAGAGAAAGTTACACTCTTTTTTATTTTATTTTATAAGAACCGTTTTCAAGTATGAGAACATTCAGGATGAGCCTTAATCAAGATTTTATGAACATACTAAGAACATACCGAGGGTGAGATTCAGTTAAGGACGGTGCCTACTATTGTTATTGCGCATACGTTCTGCGCAATAATAGTGCTTCCTAATGCAGGGATATTTTTGCGTGGCTTAAAACTATGTGGAGAGAAAGCCAAACTTAGCAAGTGCTCTTGGTATCCAAAAAGAAAATTGAGGGTAACCATGCATTTTTTAGAGATAATTAAGCTTCAAGTTGGAAAGGAACGCCATACATTGCTTTGTATTTTAAAGTTTATTACAAATATTGTTGATTAATGATCTTTGAAAAATGCGAGGTTATCCCCAATTTTCTTTCTGGATTTTAATAACCCTTCTTAAGATCTGCTTTTCCCGTATATTCATACAACCGCGCAAAATTACCTTTGAATTAGTAAGCAAGAACGTCTTTATTTTGATCATTTTGTGGTTTATGTTTGTGCGTATTAAGACTAAAGGTAAAAGAAATTTAAATCTGTAGTCTAACCGGACAATTAACTCAAATACTTAAGGACGTTTTTAACATCAACAATGCAATTTTCTTATTGCATGATAAACTGAAGAACTACTCAGTTTGCAGTCGAACTTAGTATAACACACAACTTTTAAGAACACGTTAACTAAGAAGGTTCAGCCTCAGCTCCCAAATTAGACTTTCTTATGGCGTTCTCATATAAAAAGGAGTGTATGCCACAAACGAAACAATATCGCCAGTTTAAAATTAATGAAGGGGTTCCTTTCTAAAGAAACCTGCCTCTGCGTTGGTGGGAAGTGCCGGAAATACGAACCGTCAAACATGAAAGTAAATCCACCACCGTAAGACTGATTTAAGATTTGGCGTTTTGTATGTTAGCCCTTTGACACAGCGAACGGCCAACAATCGAAGCGCAATTTCTAATCTTGGATATCTTGCGCATAGCGTGAGCTCTAGCAAATTTTCAGTCGTTTTTTCGTTCGTCTACTTTTTCAGCGCCATCTTGAATTACTTCATAAGTGATACATCACTGCGCAAATGACCATCGCGCATCTCATGATTGTTAGCTCCTATTAGCAACTATAAGATTGTTTCTTTCCCTACCCTTCCCCTTTACTTTCCAAAGCGACTGTCAAACGCACTTCAATAACCCGAGATTAAGTTTAATTCGTAGTGCGCGCGAGAAACTGACGCTGAGCGAGGAGGGATCATCGCATTACGCGTCGTCGCGTGGATGTCACTGCAACCCGTACAACAATTAACAGAACCATCATGAACATAACGAGATGTTTGCTGAATTTGATGGGAGTGACCCCTCTTGCTTTACAACTTTAAAATCAATTTGTGCTCAGAAAAAAACATGCGACAAGCATCTCAAATGGTCCTCCCAGCTTACTCCTCAAGTGAACATTAATCCTTACTGAAAAAAAGTCCCTAACGTAAACGTTAATGAGAAAAGACACGCGAAGCAAACAGAACACTTTACAACGAAGGAAGCGTATTTGCAGCTTACTTTTCTTTCTCATACAGCCCTCACAGCGCATGTACAAGACTTGAAGTCCTGTAGTAAACTTAATCTGGTCTTTGATTCTTGATTTATTCCGATAATTGTCTTACCTGAATACCAAGAAGAATGCCCTTCTTAGGCAGACGGAAGCCAGTTGACATCAAGGCCTTCAGAAAAGCTTCGTCGACATTAGCACCGAAACATGCGACCTGAAGCAAAACAAGACGAAGATTAGGGACAGGTGAAGAGTCTCATTTTTGGCGGGAAATTAAAATTTATACTCAAGTGCTGACCGTTCTTGATAACACCTCAAATTTGGGTATTTCACGTTGTTGTTTTGCTGACGACGGAAAAGAAATGGACAAAAGTGAAAAACGCACGTGCAGGACGTGCAAAGCTATTGTTTTTGCCCACTAAATATGCAATGCAAATTTGTGACGTTCTTGTTGCCATCGCCGTAGTCGTTGCTTAAGCTCCAAAATAGGGAGTTTAAGAAACCACGACGGCTACGACTATGACAACGCCACGAAACAATAATATCATTGGTTAAAAGAGCATAGAGCGGTTTTTAATTGAGTGTCGAAAGTAATTAGCGAATTGCACTGGTTTTCCATTACTTCACTCAGCGATTGGTTCAAAGTCCTCGCGCCATTTTTACAACCAATCAGTCAGTGAAACCAAAACCAATTGTTTCTTGAGCGTGCACATTTTCCCGCGCTTTATGTCGGCTACGTGTAATTACTTCGAGTTTTGAGTGGTTTACTGGATTGTCTCCGTCCTTTTTGATTGGCCAAAGTAATTACTTTGGTTTTGGTTTTACGATACTCGATTGAAACTCACTCTAAATAATCGTGCCGCATTGATTTTAGCAAGTATGTTTGCGGTCCTCTGCATAACGACGACGTGAAATCACCAAATTTGAGGTTTTGACGACAACGTAACCATGCAACAGAGAATCTTTCATTCTCTATTTTCACTCTGAAACCGCTCGTACCAATTTACTTTTAGAATACTTCGTATTGTAGGACGTGGACGAGCCTGAATAATCGCGAAAGACTTGTGATAGAGCCAAGTTATATTTTGAGGTGACGTTTTCGTCGACTCCCGCCGTTGTAGATCTTAAAGTCCCTTTGTTTTGGTTAACTGTTTTTCATTTATCCTAGATCCGCCCATGAGAATGCTCCATTAACTGTTTATAGCTGAAACGACAGAATGCGCGCGTCTTCTCTCACGCTTATTAAAAGAAATATTTATTGTCTACTTACCTCGCCAGTGGAAGCCATTTCACATCTGAGCAAAGGATCGGCGTCACGAAGACGAGGCCATGAAAACATGGGCGCCTGAGAAAGGAAAGAAATTCAAGTGTTGAGTTTAACTTTTCCCTAACAAATGGCCGACTATACGTTGTCCGAAAGCACAGTTGAAGCTACCGGAAAGGCTCATTTAAGTCAACTCTATATAACCTCATAATATTCTATTTCATCGTAAACTTTTCATCTCGTGAATTTCACTTTGAATCAGGGTGTCAAACAGCCGAATGGGAGAGGCACGGCGAAAACACTTTGTTCGCTTGGTCTCAGCCAACACTCAAGAGTCTTTAAATAATTGAGGAGAAAGTGCTGCTTTTTAAATTACATCTGATAATGGTTAGACTTTCAAGTCTCCTCAGACAAGGATTATAAACCGTCGACACAGTGGGATGTTCAAGCAGTAATGTAGCAGCTCTGGTAACCTGCTATTGTTTGGTATTGTAAGCAGCTTCTATTGTTTTAAGTCTAAGTCATTGTTTCAATTGTTTAGTCTTGTTTTTGGCTTGCGTATCGAGCCAATCACATTATACGTTACGAAAGCTGCTACATGAAACCCACACACTGTTCGTAATGAGTACTAAGGGGGAGACCCCCGGTGTTGCTAGTCTTTCTCCAAGAGAATTGTAAACCTTTATGAAGCTGAGGTGACAGAGCGGTTTTCAATTGAGAGTCGAAAGTAATTAGCGAATTACTTTGGTTTTTCATTACTTCATTCAGTGAATGGTTCTCGCGCCACCTTTTCAACCAATCACAAGTGAAACCAAAACCAATCATGTCTCGCGCGTGCACATTTTCCCGCGCTTTGTGTCTGCTACGTGTAATTACTTCGAGTTTTGATTGGTTTACTGGATTGTCTCCGTCCTTTTTGATTAGCCACATTAATTAC
>NC_090882.1:7625230-7635230 GCF_036669935.1 Montipora foliosa
TCTTGCCGCTTCACCCAAAAACTTCTTCAACTCCACTGGACCATACGCCACATTCATGGCTGAGCCACTGTTCAAGATGCAACAGAAATATAAGCCATAATACAGGAACAGGTCACCCATTCCGTACCATGTTTAACATTTATGGAGAAAATCTCTGCACTGTTTGGCGGGAAATGCCGACTGCTCTCCTTTCCGTCTCCGCTCCCTCCATTTCGGCCGGAAATACCAAGCGCCAAATAAAAAGGAGAAAGGAAGAATTGAAGGAAAGGAAAGAATTATGCGCCAACTCGTCGTTTCGTCACCCGGCTCAGACCTATCCCAAACTCTTCCAATATGGCGTCTGATTCATGTTTCGTGGCGGTTGGCATTAGATTCCATCCACCAAAACCACCCTGGCAGAGAGAGAGAGACTGAGGTTGAATTCAAACACACTTCGTGACGCCTTGTACACAGCACTTCGTGTCAAGCCACCCTCATATTAACATTTAGAATATCTATACAGAAAGTATCCCAAACATTCATAAAAGCTAACCGTAGGCCTATAAACTTTTCTTTAGTCCTCATTAGGCCTAAGGTTAGCTTTTATGAATGTTTGGGATACTTTCTGTATGGATATTCTAAATGTTCATGTGAGGTGGCTTGACAAGAAGTACTATGTACAAGGCGTCACAAAGTGTCTTTTAATTCAACCTCAGTCTCTCTCTCGGCCAGGGTGGTTTTGGTGGATGGAATGTAATGCCGACCTGGCGGAACAACAACATCTACCGCCTGCAAGCATGCTAAAACTGCTGTTCTATTAAGAAAAAGATGAAAACGAGAAATGAAGAATTCGATTGAAGTTATTCGGCCTTTTCCCGGTTTTTGTAAAATGTAAATCCCTAAACGGATTTACGGTTTCTTCAGGACAACTACAAATGGATTTTGAATCAGAGTAGACTGTTTAGATGCTATACGAATCATGATTTCTCCGCTTCATTGCACGTGCTATTTGAGTTACTAGGCCTCGGTTTTTCAAAAGGTGGATAACGCTATCTACTGGATAAACACTAGGAAAACCAATTGAGTTATTCAGTGGATAGCGATTTATCATCGCCCACTGGACAGCGCTACCACCCTTCGAACAATTGAGGCCGGGGGCCGGTTCCTGAAAGGTGTAATAACTCTATTCCAGGGATAAATGTGCCTGGAATAAGGCACATTTATCCCTGGAATAGAGTTATTACACCTTCCAGGAACCCGGCCCAGATCTGTATTCGCACTTTGCCGAAGCTTAAGAGTTTATAACAAAAACTGGCCGAAATATAACACAATATTTAATTTAACCTCAGAACATATGAAGGCCTCAGAAGGCAGGGATATCCAACAGTTGCAGCGAAATTCAGAGCGTCGTCCTGAAACACAATACAGCAAAGGTCAAAGGATAGAAAAAGACGGGGTACTCCTTTTACACTTTTAAAATCAAGGACTGTGCCTACTATTGCTATTGCGCATATGTTCTGCGCACCTCGAAATACTCGGATTTCCTATGGGTGGTGCTTATTAATACAAGGATATTTTTGCGCGGTTCAAAACTATGTGGAGAAAGCAGAACTTAGCACGTGATCTTGGTATCCAAAAAGAAAATTGGGGGTAAAACGTAATTTTCAGAGATAATTAAGCTTTTTACAAATATTGTTGATTAATTATCTTCGAAAAATGCCGCGTGGTCACCCCCAATTTTCTTTTTGGATTTCAATATCACTTGTTACGATCTGCTTTTCCCACATATTCAGTAAACCGCGCAAAAATACCTGTGAAATAGTAGGCACCGTCCTTAATGTAAAAAGTGAGTTAAAACTTTTCACGCCAACAGAGAACGCCGACAAAAAGCCCGCGAAAGTTGAAACATATCCACAGGGCAGATACACATACGTCGTGAGAGGCAGGAAAACGTGACACTGGCAATATGCGCGAAAAAAATCTAACCCGGATGGCACGGGAAAATATGGACTGGAAGCAAGGAAAACGACAACGTCGACAGAAACGTCAATTCAAAATAAAACTTAGTGCTATCGTAAGTATTTCGCAAATATTTCAACTTCTTCACGTTGTACAATAGGGGTCAACTATCATACAACTGCATTGGTACGAAAAGTTGAAACGTAAATGTAGAAAATGAACAGTTCATTGTCGTGTGATCACGTTGTTGTTTTGTGGAGTACGGCAAAGAAAAGAACTGAAATCTGTACCGCACGTGCAGCACGATTATTTTTCGTTTTTTAACCGATAATAGCTGTGGTTACACTAGTCCTTTTGTCCATGGGTAAATAGCGTTTGCCCACGGGCAAGGACGTTTTCGTGTGTAACCGCTTTTCCTAGACCGTAACCGCCCTGGGGTTATTTCCATGGATACATTAAAAAGAACAAAAGAACTTCCCATGACAGTTCATAAGACTGAAAAGTGCGGTTTATCTGCTCCCTGAAGTGGCTTGCCCAATCATAAGCAGAACGTAGCTAATTGCAGTGCTCTGAGTTGACCTCTGATACGCTTGGATAATTTTACGCCTACTTGTAGCACGAGGTAACATGGCTGCATCACTGAGAGTCTTTTTTCCTTTATTTTCATGAGTTTGCCCTTCGGACTGTCAGATACGAACTTGATTAAGTTATAACCTTTCTGTTTCTCTGTTTATAATTTGCAAGGTCAGTGAGCTCATATCTAATTGTATTTTACCCTGAGGGGAGTCTTTTACTGTGTAATCGCATCCCCAAGGGTAACATGAAACCTGAGCTGAACCAAACCCAAGCTATTTACCCTCCGGAAGGCTCCAAACCCAAGGTGTGTGTAACTACAGCTAATATTCTTGTTTATGTCGCTGTCGTTGGTTAAAAAAAAATCGTGCTTAGCCTTCTTAGTTGCGTAAACTCCCAAACGTCATTCGTTCTAGATACACTATGTCACTATGTTGTGCACTTTGTTAAATGGCGGATACTGAGTGAAGGTAAAGGGCAAATACGTTGATTAGTTTCGATGAAACTTACCACAGATGAAACAGCTCTCCATGGTGCCTGCCCAACACCAATTTCATCAAGAATGGCGGAAAAACGAGATCTGGAGAGGAAACGATACTTTCATGAAAGCCATATCTGAAACGCCATCATCCTCCCAAAACAGGCTGTCTCACGTTACGTTATAGGTGTTGCCTTTTTTACCAATTCTCCATGGGTCTCTTTACATATAAAACAGAGCAAGTCGTTTACTCTTAGGGCTATGCCATCCTTTACTGAACTGGATATGTACTGCTTTTATGCAAAAATCCCTTCCAAATGAACTGTATTAAGGGATAGTGAAACGTTGAACCCGGGCGCACTATCTCTTTCCCGTCCTTGCTGTTAAAAAAATGGTTACAACTGGCCGCATGAACACGAAATCACAACAGTGCCCAAAGGGTGGGGGGACTGTTTTTTTTTTCATATCACAATTTTGCTCCTTTCCGACTCGATCCTCTCAAGTTTTTGAGCCACGCAGGGCGGTGATACGACCAGAAAGAATGGAGAGAAAGAGAGAGAGCTTGGCTCGATTCAATCATCCGGTAAGTGCCCGTCTTACCTTTCTTCAGCAGCGTCAATCATGAGAGGAGACGTACCCAATATCTTCACATCATTCAGATGCAATGGGAGAGCTAAGTTATTAGGTATCTGACCACCGACAGAGATGACGGCTCCTTTGCAAACCTATAGTACCGCAATGCACAACAATAAAATATGGAAATTACAGTAAAGCCACGTCCACATGAGCAGTAACGGGTTCTCGCAGTAACTAGCGGGCAATACGACATTTGCATGATGACGGTGGCGCCATTTGACTAAAAATGCCAGAATCCTTCAGGTTTCGCTTGTCTCATGTTAATTAGAGCTATTGTTATTTTTACCTCACTGGGAACACAAAATTTAAATAATAAAAGAAAAACAAACTGAATTCTGGTAGTTGTAGTCAAATGACGCTATCATGAAAGTTGCCTGTTTTTTGTGACAATTTTTATTCGCCTGCGTGAATAAGAAAATTTGCCCAAATATTACGTGACAAAAAGCTAGTGCGCCAGCTTTTATGTGACTAATTTAAACTGTGACATGCGAAAGTTTGTTCTTGTGCACAACTCATCACCTAGAGTTTGCCAAATATTACAGTACGGTAGAGTCCAACCCCCCTTATCCAAGGAAATCTCACGTGACATTTCCTTACGTTTTAGTATCACAAATTATATTCCCAACTGTTTGGACACGGAGCACAACGGTAGCTGCATACAAAGATACAAAACAAGGATATCGGCATTTTGGTGTTGTGTAGGTGCGACGAAAACATCGCACCGGAAAATCGCCCTCGCTACTAAAGTTTTTTTTTAATAAGTGTTAGCGAAACGACTTATTGTGGGCGAAACGACCATACACTGTTCAAATGGTTGTTCAAATGAGTACCATGGCTAGGAATGGAAGGATTTCATTTCAACCCCTATTTGTCTTTACCTCTTGTTGATAGATGTCTAAGACTCTTTCAAGGGAGAGCTCCTCAAAGTAAAGACGATCACATTCATCGTAATCGGTGCTGACGGTCTCTGGGTTGTGATTCACAACCACCTGATGACAAAGAAATTACCATCGGTTACTTCAAAATGCTATATAAATTGGACTTTAGTGCCTTAAGTCATCGGCCACGTATTAATGAGAACAATCGGCCAAAGAAGGGGGCGACCATAGTCCAACAATGGTGCACACAAGAACGCAACAACAGAACAACCATTGACCCACAAGTTGGCAGCAGTGGACCAACCATAGTCCAACAATGGTGCACACAAGGACGTAATAACGGAACAACCATTGACCAACAAAGTTGGCAGCAGTGGACCAACCATGGGCCAACAATGGACCAAGCGAAAAAGTGCAGCTTGTTTTGAACACTCACTTACCGTTTTGATTCCCAAGTTTCTAAGTGTCCTGATACAGGAAACAGCGCACCAGTCAAACTCCACACTGCTACCAATGTGATACGGACCACAGCCGAGCACCATGACACCTTGATCATCGAACACAAGATCATGCTCCTGGCCGTTATACGTCATGTAAAGATAGTTGGTTTTGGCTGGATACTCCGCTGCCATTGTATCAATCTATTGGGGAAATGAAATCAATGAAATACTTAACAGTTATTCGCCGAAGGCGAGATGAACACCGCTGAATAAAAAGCGAGACGAAGTCGAGGTTTTTATTCACTGATATTCACCGAGCCTGAGGTGAATAATTGTTTTAGTATAACTACATAGGTGATTCTTTGAAAAATATGCATTTTCTATAAAACAATTAATTTCTTCGTTTGTCAACTCGACAAAACGGCTTGCGGCCATTCTGAAAAACCGCTTAGGTGATTATCGCGTAATAATCACCTCATCGGCAACCAATCAACGCAGAGAACTTTCAATAATCACCTACGTAATTATACTAAAAGGAAGATATTACAAACTGGCAAGAAGATATGAATTTTATATTCTCGTGGCAAGAACAGTACTAGGGACCTTTAGATCGCAGGACCAGGACGAATACGATTACGAGTTTTCCGTTCTGAGCATGCGCACTTCAATTGTCGGCCTCCAAACCTTGTGCGCATGCTCAATACGGAAAACTCGTAGTCGTCCTGGTCCTGCGATCTAAAGGTCCCCAGTATTGTTCTTGATCTTGTTCACTCAACTGAAAACCGATCTATGCTCTTTTAACCAATGATATTATTGTTTTGTGGCGCTGTCGTAGTCGAAGCCGTCGTGGTTTCTAAAGCCCGCCGCACGCTTGAGGAAAGAGCTGAGCAAACTGCCTCGCGAGGCGGTTTGCTCAGCCGTTTCTTCACGTGTGCGGGGAAATTGTAGTGGGAAATTCGCCTCGCGAGGCCGTGAGGATAAAATCAAACATGTTTGATATTTTTGGCCTCGGGAGACAAATTCCTCAATGTGTGCGGCCATCGTGATAATCGAGCCGAGCTTGGTTTAATCAAGCAGCCAATAAAAATACATGGCATACTCATGTGACTCCAGCGGTCCAGGATGATGTCGGAGGAAGAAATTCCGACGTCACTGAAGTCACGTGAGAATGCCATGTATTTTTATTGGATGCTTTATTGACCAAGCTCAACTCGATTCTCACGATGGCCGCACACAATGAGGAATTTGCCTCGCGAGGCGAAAAATATCAAACATGTTTGATTTTTTCCTCACGGACTCGCGAGGCCAATTTCTCACCAAAAGTTCCCCGCACACGGTGAGAAAACGGCTGAGCAAACCGTCTCGCGAGGCAGTTTGCTCAGCTCTTTCCTCACCGTGTGCGGCGGGCTTTAAACTCCTTACAGGCTTTTTGCAACTAACGATCACATGGTACAAAATCCGCCATGCTGGAGGGCATGCTCATTATTATTCCCCCACTGGGACATTAAAACAAAGAGACCTGAACCAGACAAGCTTGACTTGCCTTTGTTTTAATGTCCCTGTGGGGGAATAATAATGAGCTTGCCCTCCAGCATGGCGGATTTTGTACCATGTGATCGTTAGTTGCAAAAGGCCTATTAGGGAGCTTAAGCAACGACAACGGCGATGGCAACAAGAACGTCACAAATTTGCATATTAAGTGGGCAAAAACAAAAGCTTTGTTTTTCACTTATGTCCATTTCTTTGCCGTCGTCTGCAAAACAACAACGTGAAATAGCTACATTTGAGGTTTTATGGAGAGCGTCAGCACTTGGGCGATAAATTTTCATTTTCTCCCCTAAATAGGCGATATGCATGATGGCGGCATTTACTACGAAGACCAGACTGCTTTGAGTTGCTTCTATTGTCAGGCAAATTTAAACAACTGTTTCTTTGTTCCCAGGAGAGAAGAAAACAAAGCATTTTGACAAAGCATTCTGCATGGTCTCCGTAGTAAGATGACACCATCATGCAAATCGCCCATTAAGCCCTGGCCAAACTATCGAACAAAGTTGGATTGAAGGCTCCAACTTTGCTCGATCCAACATTGTTCGACAGTTTGGCCGCCCATGTTGGAAGATGTTCGTCCAACATTTTTTGCTCGATCAAATGTTGGATAGAGTTTGCTTTTGATCAAACATTACAACCAACAATTCTGTTTGACACAGCAATGTTGGAGTGTTTTGCCGCTCTTCCAACAAAGTTGTGTCCTGAATCGAGTCACGTTCGTATTGCTAGCCACTCACAATTATTTTCAAGCCAAGGCTTCTTGCATCATTTGCAACAGAGGTGGCGGACAAGGAGCAAGGGGACATCGTGGTTGTTGATGAACAGCCAGAGACCTTGATCAGCGAATAGGAAGCAAGGCCATGTTTGTGGGACACTTTTAGCCTACCTAATCATTATCGTTGTTTGGAGATGTCTGGTTCAATAGCGTTTAAAATTCCTGCAAATTGATCCGAGCTCATAATCATCATCCCCTAAGCGCGAATGTATCTTGCAAAGAATGTACCCTTTTCTACACGTTCTCTTAATCATTCTTTGGTTTTTCCTTGTTTGAATACGTCCTTTCCGTCCTAAAACAACTTCCGTAGCATAACGCTTCGCCGCATTTTCAAATTTTGCGCCAACTTAAACTTGAATTCGTCGAGCAATGTTGGATAGTGTTTTGCCACTACGTCAACATTTACATCCAACAATGTTGCATGTGGGATCCAACTTTGTTCGATAGTTTGGCCAGGGCTTTAGGCGCCGCTATAACGGAGATAAGCGACGGCCTGCCACACCTTTGTCACATAAAAAGCTTGGAATAGTGGCGAAGTGATTGCATTAATTCAAATTTATGTATTTAGATGACGTTCTCGTTGCCATTCCCGCCGTCGATACTGAAGCTCGCTAATGACTCTTTCAAAATAAAAGAACATTTTCTATACCGTGGTTTAATTTAAATACCTGTTTGACCCAGGGCTTGACTCCATGCTTAATTCTCTCATTCCTCATATCAGTCTCTTGACCTCCAATCAACTTAGCAAGCTGTCTGTCAGAAAATCCAGCTTGCTTAGCTTCAAGCAAATCTTCTGCTGGAAGAGAGCCCCTAGGAAGAACACATTCAATCCAATAAAAAAAAAACTTGAACATAACATCGAGAAAAATTTCATAACTAAAAAATGCCTAAAATGCAGACATGTAGACTTACAAACTCTGTTTCTTTAAGTCCCTTTCAATATCCACGATACGATGCAGTTTGTGTAAGAACCACCGATCTATACTCGTCAGTTCGTGTATTTGATCTACGGTGTAGTCTTCGTGCAACGCCTAAAAATACAGGATTGAACGTTTTACGACCGGTGATTTTTTGCATTACTGTTTTTTTAGATCCTGCCCAAAGATAACACTTTTCTTAGGGTCATGTATGCAAAATAAAATTTTTTTCCGATGTCAAGATGATTAACTGGTTGCTTGGCGACGGGTGAAAGTTCAACTGATGTCCTTTCGGTCGTTACAAATCGCAATAAACAGGGTTAGGTCAGAAACATCAGAAACGTTAACCTACGACAACAACAAAAATTGCATCGATTAAAATAAACTTATCTGGTCTGGAAGCCTTGTATCCTTCATGGATCCAATAAGGTAGCGGAGTAAGTACATTTCTTAGGAGATATTAGTCACGGCATGCAAAATATTATGCGAATTAAAAATGCTCGCAGGGGCAACGAAGGCACTATTTGAGGAGAGAAAAGCTTTCTCAAGATCTCCTTTACCTTTGCGATGGAATAGACTCTGGTGTTTGATGGAACGACAAGCTCGTCCTCAAGTTTGCATTCGGACAACTCCTGGTGCATGCTGGGAAGCTGTAAAAGAATGAAAAAACATTTATCGTCATCATCATCATAGTTTGTAGGAGGCAGTGTGGCCCAGTGGTTAGGGAGCCTGCCTTGAGATTCGGAGATCCCGGGTTCAAGACACGTTCTGACCACTCGTTGAACTTGTTCCTGGTAGTCCCCGGTTCAACTTCTTGGCGGCACTTGTAAATAGCCAACTGGTTTGCCTTCTGTCACTTAATTGATTGTGTTTCATTGTCCCTGAAAAGCCTGTTTGGAGGTTGTCAATTAAGGATGTACGTCCGTCAAAGTTGCATCACATCCTCAAAAACGGTTGCTCGCATTGTGAACTTAACACAGGCTACCATTGTATAACATTGAAGATCCTTTCACCTTTGGCACAAATCCATCCACAGAAGGATGCACCATTCGTAATGCCTTCTGGAAGCTCTCTTCGAATGTTCGACCAATCGCCATCACCTCTCCAACACTCTTCATTGAACTGCCAATCTGTTTGGACGTCATCTGAAAACGGTCAAGGTCCCATCGAGGAATCTAAAAATCAATAACATGATGTAGATGTAAATGTTTCAAATAATAAAGGTTAACAAGAAAGCTCAAAGAACAAAAAGTTTGCAGACCCGTTAAACCATGAACTGAGGGCTTCCTCTTGGCTTGACTAAGTTTATTATTGAATTCTCTTCTTTTTTTTTTTTTCTCTAAACAAGCAAGGCGTTTTAATTTACCTTGGTCACAATATAATCCAAACTGGGTTCAAAACAGGCAGTTGTCTGTTGTGTTGTGGAGTTCTTTATGTCGGGGAGCTGTATTCCGAGAGCAAGCTTTGCAGCAATGAACGCCAGAGGATATCTATAAAATATAACAAGGAATGATGAAAAGACGAAAGAGGAACCTATGTTTAACAAGGTCGTGTTTCAAGATGGAAGTTTGCCTTACCAAGTAAAGCAAGTAAAAATCAAATAAAAACAACAAGCGTTTAAAATCGGAGAAGCGGCCAATTGGATAATTAAAAAGCGTGGTGGATTTGACGAATTTGTTGAAAACTACAAATTTAGTTGGCGGTTAGAAGAACGTCATGTGAATCAGGAGTATTTGCGGCACTCAAAATCCACGTCCTCTTCTCCGGGATACATTTACTCCTTAACGATAACCTTACCTAAAATGCACATAGATATA
>NC_090882.1:7642730-7650230 GCF_036669935.1 Montipora foliosa
TCTAAGTCCCCTTTAACCATTTTTAAAATAAGTCCCAAGAGCAATTGATACTTATAGATTGTACTCAGTATAACGCCACACAATAAATTTTACTTGTCAATGGAGGCTGCTTCAAGGTGGAAGAGCTAAAAATTATTTAGAGAGGACAAAGATACCTTTTGGGTTAAAGAAATTATTTCTCTCTCACTATTACAGCTTTGGACTTTCCTCTTGGTTGAATCTTCAAGGTAAATTCTCCTCTATGGTTATGAGTTCGTGGCCTCTGGTAGATCTATTTTAGGAGATTTAAGTTCTGTAATGCTCACCACAATTTAATGCAGTCTGTCCACCCATGGATAGCAAGATTCCATCTGGCCTTTCACGCCTAATGACATCTTCAACAAACTCTGGGGTGATGGGCACAAAGTATACTACATCTGCCTGACAGATTAATACAGATTTGGTTAGTATAGTATGAATTGAGAACTAATGATCCAATGACTTGGAGCTCACAACTCATCTCTTTCTTTGGGAATATATTTTTCTCAGACCATCTACAGGTGTAGAATATTGATAACAGCTTCTCTTGTCAAGTATTGAGCAAAACCAATCAATGTGTTTGTGATGACATCACAGATACATAAATTTAACAGGAAATAGTTATCTAAAAATATTAGATCAGAGACCATGGTGACTTAAATTTAGGGTACTAGTTGTTTGTTTCCAAAATACAACAAACGTTGCTTTAGGAGAAAACTGCATCTGACTGCATTTACCTGTTTTTCGCCTTCTTCATTCGTTTGAACAGAAGCAATGTTGGGATTCATTAAGATAGTTTTTATGTTCTCTTCCTATAAAGGAAAATGTACACTTTAGTTTACTTAAGTTATTGCTCTGAAAAATTGGTAATCACCAACTCATGTCAACTCAATCAGTAATTTCCCTACAGCAAATCCTCATCAACTTACACATGTATGCACAATTACAAAAAAGACTACTGCAAAAAATCTACTAAAAAGTTGCTATTTCATTTCCTGTTTGCAGTTAATCCATTTACACCTCAAACGTCCTAGGACACCTACCCATTGACAAGTAAAATCGTCTGGCATTAGAAAGAGTAAAATCAATTTAAGTGTCACCCTCAGGGGTCAATGGGTTAACCTTTTCAGCTCTTAAACCTTTCACTCCCAAGAGTGCCACTTATAGATTTTACTCTGTCTAACGCCAGACGATTTTACTCGTCAATGGGGAACCCCACAGGAGTGAAAGGGTTAACTCTATAAAGAGCAAAATCTGTAAGTCTCACTCTTAGGATGGAATAAAGGTCAAAATCTGCATGCCAAACTGAAAATCCAGTATGTGGGGGCCTGATGCATTGTCTCCCAGCATTTGGCAGGCAAGGTCTACGTGGTCTTCATTTATGAGCTGGCACCCAATTGTGAAAGCTCCTGGAAGTTAACCCGGCATAAGAGGCAATATGGTTCGCAGATTTGGGTGATAAATTTGCATGTCCATCTGAAAATCCAGCACCTATACTTTGAACACTGAGGGAATTCACTGTGACACATTGTAAAAAGCCAACTGATGGATAGTCTCCTTCCCATCCATTAGGGTTCTTAACCATATTCACTGAACCAATTGACCCCTGGGAGTGCGCCTTAAAAGATTTTACTCTGCCTAATGCCAACAGGGGGCTTCCTTGAGTTAATGAGTTGTCATTGGGTTAAGCTTGAGTTCCTTCTTGTAGGTTCCTTATTACAGTGGATTGCAATAAACAACAACATAAAATTTCACATTAACAGCCACTCAGAAACATCAGCGTTGATGACAAAACAAAAACCAATATGAATGCACGACTGAATTTAGATTTTTAGCAAAGTGAGGAGCTGGCCGCGTGGGTGGACAAAAAGACTTTGGGTGGTGTATTCACTTGATACACACAATCCCCAATAGGCACGGCACCTATATACCTTTAGAGCTTTAATTGCTTGGGATCCTGAGTAGTCAAACTCGCCAGCCTGGCCTATTGATAATCCTCCAGACCCCAAGACAAGAACTTTGGACACCTGCCAAATGATAAAGATAGGTCAAACATCAATTACAGTAAATAATAAATTTTTTATTGCTTACATAGTACCTGACATTACAGAACTTTACCTTTGGGGGTGGTGGTACTTTTCTGGGCTGCGACATTGCACGGGATAGTGACGCTTTTCCGCCCTTAACAAGGTTCATGAAAGTGTCAAACATAAACTGTAAATGAAAAATAGCATTAAAATATCAGCACCATGTTGGAATTCAGGTCCATGGGTTGGATGCAGCTATGATGGCAAAACCAAAAAGGATAATTTTTCTAATGCAACTGAAAAAAGGGAACAGTTGTAGACTTGTAAACCAAATACAACAAAATTCCTGGATGACAACATGCATTGCCTGTGGGCAGGCTCACTTGTGTTTAGGGTATCAAAAGAGTATTTGGTGGCTAGCTGCCAACGTAATAGAACAAAAGGCCCATTCTTCTTGCGCGCTCATGGCTCCCCTTCCAAAATACTCGCCAGATACCCAAAACCAGCCAGCCTGCTCACAGGTAACAATGTGCAAAGTACACTGTACAAGAAGCACACCGGTATCATGAAGATTTCAAACCTCAGTATCTGTAGGTCCACCAAAGGCCTCTGGATGAAACTGCGCAGAGAATATAGGTTTTTCTGTATGCATGATACCCTGCAAGTTAACATTAATGGTGAGAGGTGTTGACACTTCCATCAACCATCTGTATATTGAAACAAGAAGTATTGATTTTGCTTCCAGAAACAAAATTGCCTGCAAAAGTTCTGGTACGCATTATTGCAACTTATCTTTCCCTATAAAAACAACTGAATAAATGCCACAGAAGCCCCACGTTTAAACCTCCTAGCAATTTCGTTATTTCAGAAAGCAGTGATCTTGATGATGACAATATTGACAATATGCAAATTGTCAATAGCTTTTAGCCACAGTCCTTTACTCTTAACAGTCAAGCACATGTAAATAATCTCATCAATTTCATATCCTGGTTTCTACATGTATTTAATTTTATTAACTATAGACGTGTTATGATTGTACATAAGAGTGTTTTTCGTCAATGTACCGCATTTTAATTTTGGTTGTATTCAGTAACCTTTGCAGTTTTTGTTTGTATTGTATACTGTGCAATATTATAGCGATTATAAGTACTTGCAACTTTTGTTTTGTATTTTATTTTTTCTTTCTACTTCGCATTGCTTTGTATGGTGTAAATTAATACTGTTTGGAAAGTACTGTAGTCATTGTACTGTTAGTATTGTAAGTATAGTAACATTTGTTAATAAATGTTGTGTATTGAAAAAAAAAAAACTATACACATGTTAATAGTTTTATCAATTCTAATTGTTCTAATAATTGTTTATTTTAAATAGTGTCCCCATTTAGTAGTTCCTTTACTGCTATTGTACTTTGACACTCAAATAAAGGTATTCATTAATTCATTACATTTCAGGAATTTTTTCCTGTAAAAATGACAAAGGTGTACATTTTTTGTTACCTCGTTTGTCTTGTCATTAGCATTTACAAACAAAGATTTCCATTTGGGAGGGAGTGTTGCTTCATCAATGGCAAATCCATGGTTTTGAGAAGTAATAAAAGCTTGTCCATTGAGTTGGTTAATGACGGGCTGATTATGTCCTCTGAAAATGGGAGTAAGAAAATTAGAATCCTTTCCCTTTCCAGAGTTACCAGGTAAGTCAAATATTTTCAGTGTTCTAAGAATGGGTCATATAGCTCAAAATAAGGTAAAGGAATATCTAATTTCCATTAACCAAAAGTGCAGTGGAGTACATGCAAAGACAACAACATAAGTGATGATTTTGGCCAGCAGCCAACTATTTTTGACAACTTAACTGATTAGAGTGTTGTGAAGTGCTAGGTTTCTACCCCATATGGACCATGTGAGTGTTAGCCCTACTAATTGAAATGGACCCACAGAATGACAGAGAAAAACTCTGACCAGGGTGGGAATTGAATTAACCCACGGCCTTTGGGTTAGATCACCTCTGCTCTACCGAGTGAGCTACAAGGTCAGACGGGAGCAGGCCGTGGGAACTGAAGATGTTAAAGTCATGGCAATGAACATGTACAAGTACAATGTTTGCAAATTTAACGTAATACTTCCTTGTGATTTGACAACTCTTGTTTCATAACAATAATTATTAAGGAAAGTAAAGTTCTTGCTTTGAAGCAGCATGTATTTTGAACTTATTATATTTCACATTATATCAAAGCTACTCACAAGAAAAGTGGTGAACACAGAAAATTACCAGTCACCTGTTTCCAAGGGGCAGTTTGTAAGTCTTTGCACCAGCTGCCAAACCCATCAACTGATTTCCCATACAGATACCAAAGACTGGTTGACTGCGAGTACTTTCCAACACCTGCAAAAATAAGATGCATCATTTGGTTAAAAATACTGGCTCATAGGAAGAAGCAGAAAATTAGCCTGCCAGGTTAGCTTTCCGCGTAAACTTCATTATGTGCCATACTAAAGCTGAAACAGTTCATGTGCCCATATGCAATTTACATTATTATCCAACAAAATAATTCTTGACTTTCTGTGGTCAGAACAACTTGCGAGGAGATGGTATCCAAACCCCACAGGCATAATAAACACTGCCAAGCCACTGTACCGGACCTGGGGCTTAGAGACTAAGGGGTGATCCGAAAACACTGAACCCCCTGTCTGTGAACCCCTCTAGGGACCGCGTCCACGTACTACCCCTATAGACCTCCTCTTTGGACCACCTCAAAACAACATAGAAATAAAAATAAATAAAGTGTAATAAATAACAACTAAATATTTGACTTATGGTTGTCTGCATAGACCGCTCGTGTTGGGGAAATCTCACCTGTTACTCTCCGCAAATTTAACAGACTAAGGCTCAGGCTCGGGTGAAAGGTACATTAATCCCATAGATTGCCACTTCTTTTGCTGTGGACCAGAGTGCTTTGAAGAAGACCAACAATAACTAAGTTCTATTTGTGTTCAATTGTATTTTCATTCTTTCCCTCTGCCATTTTGTCCGGATCTTATGAACTTGCTCTATGCTTCACGATCTCTCTCCTCCAAACAAAATGTTGGAAATTGAACTAAGTTCTTTTTTCCGAAGAACTCCGGTCCATAGCGAAGGATTTATATACCTTGTGCCCGAATCCGAGACAGATTTCCCAGACACGAGTGGTCTATCTCTGACAACCAATAAGTCAAATCCTTAATGGTTATTTCTTTTACTTTATTTATTTTTATTTCTGTGTTGTTTTGGGGTGCTGCAGAGGGGGTGGTCAGTGTTTTCGGGTCACTCAAGACTAAGTGTCTTCTGGAGCATTAGGTGGTCCAAATTACTGCTGAGGACTGCATTCCTCCTGACACATCCGGAATCCCACGATCTTTCAAAACCCCTCAAAACCGACCAGACACCACACCCAAGCAACCAACCACTAACTGCACAATCTTTGTTGACACCTGATGTATCTTCCTGATTTTCTTTGCCAGACGAGACCACATTCCTAACCCAAGGCACCGAGAAATCAACAAACGTTCACGCCTGAGCAACTCAATCCACCACAGTACCGTCTGGAAGGTCATGCTCCAGCTTCTGTATTTTCTCACACTCCTATCAGATCGCACTCCCTACCAGATGTCCACATTCTCATCCTTCGACACCCTCACCTCATCTGGAACCTCCTTAAGGTGGCTCAAAACAGTTTCAACGTCTCCAAGTAACCCTCTTATTAGAAGGATCGGCACTACAACCCTGTATCATGCATTAGCAATATTGTGGTACCAATTGAAACACGGATTACTGGTGAAAAAGACAAAGTCATTATTGTGACGTAATATGTCATTGTGGCAACAGGCAAGCCCTGTAAAAACACCCTTTATTTTGTCTTTAGTTGCTTATATCTAAAACTAACTAGGTGACCCCCATTTCTTACCGGTATTTCTGAAAAGTAATCAGAAGGGCAAAATGAAACTTTCTGCAAAGTTTTAAAAAATACTGTGCAGCGGATTCAGAGCCACCTTAATTCTGTGATTTTTTTAAAGGTGGCTCTGCAGTACAGAACACTGATCGCAACAAAAAAGAGGGCAACCAAGTCCCTTTTTCAGATATGAGCAAATAAATCCAAAGTATAGGGTGTTTTTGCTGGGATTTAATGACCACATCTTGTTTCGAAATAATCAGTGTTTCATATGGTACCATATGGTACCATAACAATGCTGTTTTATTGATACAGTGTTGTAATGTCATCTGTTCTAACGAGAGTGTCTTTGGAGTGCTGAAACTGTTTTAAGCCACCTTGAACCACCCATCAGTACACTTCACACCATAATCAAGGCTGCTGCCTAAGAAAATTTTAAAGGGACCCTCAGAGATAAACGCTGAGAACTTAGGAGCCCAACATATGAAGTGAAAGGTGTTGCTGTAAAAAATTAAGGTGCCCAGAGCTATTCTTTGGGAGCCCCAGGCTACCAGGCTCCTGTTAGGCAACAGCATTGATAATTCCGACAAAGCTCTCAGTGCACCAACAACCTCATCTGATCATGTCTCCTCTGACACTCTTTCTGCGCCAAACTTAATATTATTGTTAAAATAACTTTTACGACCTTGCGCAGATTCAGAATGGTATCCCAAGCCAAGGCAGGATCTCCAGGTCCATTGGAAATAAACAGTCCATCAAAGATGTCGTGTGAGTAATCATAATTCCATGGAACCAGGTGGACTTCAGCACCACGCTACACAAAGATTGAAAAAAAATAGAGATTTAGCATGCTGTTTACCACAAAAGGTAAACTTAAGGCTGAAAGTTGTGTTATGCCAACAATAATATTATAAAAAAAACACTTGTTTCAGTCTGACTAATGTTTCCTATTAGCTATAAAAGTTGAGCAACTTCAAAAACAACAAAAAAGTTAAAATGTGTTTAAATGCCCCAAGTATGTAGTTTAGAATACAGTCATGTAACACAACCTCAAATCTATACTGATCTTACAGTCACATCCATCATGCCTTACCTTCTATTAATTACCAGGCCTCAAATTTTAATGAGGAAGTTTGGAATAAATATAAAACTTACCATCACTAAATGCCTGATCATATTCTGCTTTATTCCACAGTCAACAGCAATCACTGTGTATGGGTTTCCTTTGCCAAAAATTTGAGTTTCCTAGATTGAGAGAGAGAAAGATTCGTAAAGGTTTGTGAACAAACCTTAGGGCGTATAATAACACTTATCTTCAACAATAACGGATAGGCTCTTGGTGGAAGTAGTAATAAATTGGACAGGAGGTATCCATGGCAACCTTGCAAGCAGCAATTCCCGAGTTAACGTCAAGATGACTCTTACCACTGACCACATACATAATAACTCAACTAGGAGAGTGGACAGTGGAAGGGACCGTACAAAATCACATTACAAAGAGGCCATCAAGCAAAGGAATGCAAATACATC
>NC_090882.1:7652730-7662730 GCF_036669935.1 Montipora foliosa
TACAGCATTACATGTAATAACTCTTGACAATTATTTCCTTTAAGTCAATTTGAGCCAAGGAAGTGTTGGGTTCATGTGATAATTAAGAATTCTAATCAAACCTTTTCCTCTTGCAACCATTCTGAAAGTGACTTCACTGCATTCCAATGACTGTAATTATGAGAGTAGTCTTGAACTAGCAATCCTGAGACCTACCGGTACCGTGTATAAAAAGGAAATATTTATCTGAATGAATGTAAATGACTGTTAATGATTACTAATAAGGTTTGCATAATTACTGGGTTTGGGGGAATGTGACAAAAAGGGTGTTTTTTTTGGCTTTTGAATAATAGAAGTGTTTCTAAACAGTTACTATAAATCAGATGGAAGGACTGACTTCTTAGAAAAGATCAGAGAAGAGAAGGTGTAGCCTTTTAGATTACATTCATAGGTGTTGTTTTTTTAACAACATCTACATATTGTAGGTCTACTCAAAAACCATGTCCCCTTTAAACCCCAATAGTGCCAATAGTGGCTCTGTCTAACGCCAGATGATTTTACCCATCGATGGGGATCCCCTTGGGGCTTAAAGGGTTAAGTATTTCCGATTAGTGAATTCGCTTTCTACTAGTCTGCAATTTATGTGCTTAGTTACTTGGACTTTAAATGAAAGTGAGGCTGGTGTTGACCTTGTTATGATACAGACCTCCCTGCTTTTCTTATATTCATAATGTTGTTCTCATGCTAATTAGTTAGAATTTACATAAGAAAAGTAATCAGGTTTCTATCAAAACAAGGTCATCTATAATCTCCCTTTTCATTCATAGGCCAGGTAAGTAAGCATGTGGTTGTAAAGTGGACTATTCATAGGGTTGCATACACCACGTGGAACATAGTATATTGACTGGGGATTGTAAGTGATTATATTTTTCTATACATTTGTAATAAATTATCTTTTCAGTTTTTACGTGATCCTAAACCAGCAGTAAACAGAAATACAAAGAAAAGAGAAGATTGGTTTGGTCTTGCAGTAATGGCTTCCTCCATTGTCGACACATTCAAACCACATCCTTTACAATGAACTTGAACAGTTAAGAAAAAGGAAGGAATTATCATGCGTGCAACCTCTGTCAATTTTTGTTTACCTGTATATTTTCAGATTCAACATACTTCAGCAAACCATACTGGTCTCTCTCAGTGGTGCTTGGCACTCCATAATTCCCAACAATTGGATATGTCAGTGCAAGAATCTGTCCTCTGTAACTGGGGTCTGTCAAGGCTTCAGGGTAACTAAAAAAGAACAATAAAAATTAAGTGAAATATGAACCTCTGGGTAAGTGTAGTCCTGATCAAGAAGGACTGTTTCAAGAACCTGACCTGGATGATCATACTTCACTTAACCCATTGACCCCTGAGAGTGTCAGTCTTAAGAGTGTTAAGTATTTATGAGTCAATGAGTCAATGAGTCAATGAGTCAATGAGTCAATGAGTCATGAGTCAGAGTCAATGAGTCAACGAGTCAATGAGTCAACCAGTTAGTGCAGTTAATTAAACCATAAAATGAAAGCTAAAATTTCAGAGAGTGCTTAGGCCTAATCACTGAAACGAGGGCTCAGGCTTAATCAACAAATTATTGCTATATTGACTGTGAGTCTCATTGACTCATGACTCATGACTCATTGACTCATTTGACTCATAAAACATGTGTTCTCGAGTCTTAATAGATTTTACTCTGTCTAATGCCAGATGATTTTAGTCATCAAGGGGGGGCATCCTAGGGCATTTGAGGTGTCAATGGGTTAATATTATGATATCACTCCTGGGTTCCGACCATTTACAAAAACACAACAAAATATTATTATTGCTAAATTCTCAACCTCAGATAATGCTTTTCGCATGCTATGATTGGTTCACTCAATCTCGGTTATCAGTTCCTTAGTTTGACCTTATGTGATAAATGATTGCGCTAAGCATTGTTAAGCTAAAAAATTTTTTCGCCGGAAAGAAAATTTCTCTCTGAATAAAGCCAAAACTGAAAAAAAAAATTTTTTGTAGAAACTTTGGATCATCTCCAACGTTTAGAAACTTTGGATCATTTCCAACATTTAGAAGTACGCGAAAAGGTAAGAAATGTGTTTATGATTTGCCTACGTCTGTCTGACCACAAGGTATTACACAACATCACATCTTCATCAAGCTTTTTTAATTTCGCTCAGATTTTCTCTCTTTTTTCACTCGTATTTTGTACTTCCAAGTTTTTGGAATTTAACCCTTTAAGCCCCGAGGGGTTCCCCATTGACGAGTAAAATCGTCTGGCGTTAGACAGAGTAAAATCTATAAGTGCCATTTGGCACCATCGGGGCTGAAAGGGTTAAACGGGGACATAGTTTTTTGATGTTGTTAGCTTAACCCTTTAAGCCCCGAGGGGTTCCCCATTGACGAGTAAAATCGTCTGGCGTTAGACAGAGTAAAATCTATAAGTGCCATTTGGCACCATCGGGGCTGAAAGGGTTAATAAAACAATTACAATATTTCCATTCGCGCTTGTTGGATATGAGACTGGTTATAGCAAACTCATTGCTATGCGCCTTGTTGGCTATTTACCATCTAATATCCAACGCGCGCTCATGGAATAATAATATTGTTAAATACATACTGTTCTTTGTGTTTCAAAAACTACAACTTCTTTGCAACTGCTCAAGTTATTTGAATAAATTATTGACATAATCACTTTAACATAGAATTATTATTTCCTTAAAAAAAGTTTAAGGGGGGGGGGAGTGGGGGGGGGTGGGTTCATCCCACTGTTTATCCTGTTTTGATATTGCGACTGACAAAATTACCCTACACAATAATTCTTTTCATGGACAATAAATCCTTACAATTGGTGATGAAAGTTACAGTTCACATTGCAACCAGGTAGTGTCTTCATTAAAGGTGACCCAATGTTATATATCGCAAGAGTGACTCTTTTTGTTGATAATTGAGCGCGTGAGATACCAGTAAGCCATGAGGCGCAACGATGCACGTTAGTCAATGGAGTGAACAATTGTGCAGCAGTCTCTTGTTTTTCCCACAAGTTTAAATAGAGATAAGTTATTTTTTACAGGTCTTTGTGCTCTTTACCAACACTTTTATATGTGACCAATTTGCGAAAAAAGGAAAGGATGGGCTAATTAATAGTAATTAGCATCCTTTTCTTTTAACAAGGTGCAAATAGTTGTCAGGTGAAAGGCCGCCTGATGAAGACACTAGACAGGAGTGTCAAAAAGTTAGAATCATAGCTTTCTAAGCTGTATGCAAATTAAGTCAAATGGAGAAGTATCAAACTATGTTTGAGGTACATTAGCATTTTCAGAACTTACCCAGTTAAACCAGTGTTAAAGACCACCTCTCCAGATGCTGACTTGTTATGGCCAAAAGAATATCCTTTTAGTCTGGTACCATCTTCTAACACTAACAAAGCTGACAAACTCTAGGACAAAGAGAAGCACATTGACCAATCCATGACAAAATGACATTTTATTCTAAGGTGTTAAGATGTCATTAATTAAATTTTTGTCGAGATCAATGTAACTAGTGTCCTAGTACATTGCATATTGATTAAAGGGTTGATCAGACTTTCATAATAAGCTTAATTGTTATTATTTTTATTATCATTATTATAATTGGTAGTAGTAGTAGTAGTAGCAGCACACAGCAGCAGCAGTAGTAGTAGTAGTAGTAGTAGTAGTAGTAGTAGCAGGTGCCATTTACAAAAAATTTGCGGAAATTTTGGTGGAAATTTCCATCGGGTGAAAAACGTGTTCCATTTCACTCAGGTCCGTTTGCTACCCAGTGATTGCGATTCTACGCACCAAAATTTAAAAATGTGGCCGTGCATAGCCTGGAAGTGGTAAGACCTTTTAAAAGTTGTAAATGAAACACACATTTCCATCGGAAAGTTTCCAACGGGAAAACAGGACTACCTTTTCAGAAGTTCCGTTTATTCTGGAAATTTTCCAGTGGAACAAACCAAAAACGTGTGTTCCATTTACATCCCAACCGGAATTTCCGGAATTTCTTGGTAAATGGAAAACGCCCTAGACCAAAGTGGCCCGGGTTCGATTGTCAGACTCAGCGTCCTTAACGTGGGTGTAGTTAATTACACTTCACCGAGAGGTTTTCCTCCGGTTTCTCTCCTCAAAAAATGAGATTTGATTTGATTTGATTTGTGTACATTAGTTGATTGAAATTTATAATGACCCCAATTAGTGCTCCAGCGCTAGAAGAGCAGACCTTTTCTTTCCCTTACTTCAGTTTAACCTCGTGCAACAATAACCATCAGCAACCAATTTTCAAAGTTCGCTTATAATTAATATTCAAGGATAAAACCGCAATGAATTAAATTGAGAAGAAAATTATTTTTGATAGTGACTGCTCACCGCTTGGAAAGAAAGTGGACAGCCGATTCAACAGAAGATTTCTTTTCACTTAGGACGAGACGCTCCTCAGATCAATTAGCAAAAAACATATGGCGCCAACGGCGTGTAAATTCGATTTGCATGTTTAATTTAGTCTCCTAAACGTTGTACATAACTCATTACAGCTTCCACCAAATCTCTTTCAAAATCACTTACTTTCCGTGCTCTTGTTGCTGAAGAATACAACCTCAGACTACAAAGCGTATAATTTCCTTTTCGTGAGAGAAAAGTCGAGGCTCGCAGAATTAGCGCCATTCTCCTCTGATCACTCGATCTGAATGAAAAATGCGCTTTTCAATTTCCTTTGACCTTCCTTTTACATGAACAGAAACAACAGACACGTCAGCACTACAACGGAAGAACAACTAAAATATAAACAAAATATTCAATGAAAGTCGCCTGATCTCACAACGTGTTTACATCTAAGAAGGCGGGAAAAATCTCCGCCATATTTATATTTTCACGCGCAAGGCTCGTGCTAAGGCATGAGAACCAATCGGTTTCAAGAAAAGACAATTGAATTCCTCTGGGAATAACAAAAATTTCGTTTCCAGGATTTCTCAAGAAAAATTTAAAGCAGTCAGTCAATGATTCAAAGAGAGAGATCGAGTGTGAAGAGGCCTCAAACAGGGATTTGTTTTACTGATATTGGCTTGCAACTGCTTGGAATTCCAGGCATAATCTCTTTTATCTCTCCTACAACAGCTTCTTTCAAAATTTTGAAATTATTTTGAATGGAAAAAATCGACACTTTTGGGATGATGCAACTCGACCACATGTCACGTATAACGATCACGTCTTGGGTTTTACGAACTTCCTTGAATCAATTATATTTTACCTTATGCGAGACTCTTTAAGGTTAGATCGTGGAGAAGATTATTATGATTATGGGAACTGGTAATTGAATAGACAGAGGACAGATAGAGATCATGAGGGGCACACAAGTTTTGGGGCAACCTTTTGGTCGACTGTTTCAGTGCCGTCCTACAATCAAAGCTACATCATCACGTGTTATCAGTTCATATATCCTTGGAAGAAGAAGCGCTGTTTCATCGAGCCAAAAGCTGTTTCATAGTTCTGGCTGGCAGCAACAGGATCTAAGGAGATTTCTAGAGGAGGTAGGGTTAATTTACTTCACAAAACTAGAGGTAGAAAAGTAACTGGAGTTAAAGTAAAGTTCATATGTTCACATGTTATGCTCAGCCAGGGTGAGCTACGCGGAAAATAAGCTTTAAGCTTACTTGTGAAACAAAAAGGTGTTCAAAGGTACATCAGAGGAAATGCGTGGGCGAACTTTGTGTCTAAACTTTTGTTATGACGTTGGCGTTGTCTCTGTTCAGTTTCGACCCCACAAACTGTATATAATTTTTTATAGCTTTGATTACTATCTTGTTAGAATAAAGGCTGTCTGTCTGTCTTTTTATTTCAACACAAACAATTAGCAGCGGTAGCAGCAAAGAAGAAAAGCTCTAAAAAGACTTGGTTTTAAATGCAAACATGTATATTTTGTCAGCTGCGAAAGGCGTTTTCTTTGATGGGTGTTTTTGTGGGTGTAAGTGAGGGTGCGTACACCTTTTGCTTTTACTCGGTACCAGTTTCAAAGCATTTTCTCTTTAAATTTTTGTTGACTACAAATTTAGTACAGATCAAAGCACGCATTGAAATTCACCTGAATCTCAAGTCAAAGCCAGTCCTACGTTTTTCTGTGACTGATTTTCTTTTTGTGAAACCCAGGTTAATTAAATTAATTAATTTAACCCATTCACCCCTAAACCGACCTAAACCGGCCATACTTAGTATTTTACTCTGTCTAATGCCAGACGATTTTACTCGTCAATGGGGAACCCCCAGGAGTCAATGGGTTAATCACTCACTAACCCTTTGACGTCCAAACCGGCCTAAACCGGCCATACTTAATATTTTACTCTTGTCTGACGCCAGACGACCCTTACAAAACAGAACACTATATTTGAACTATTTTTATGCTATTTTTGAGGTCTATTTAAAATATATTTGGAACCTATTTGGGAACTATTTTGGATGTTTATCACAAAATATGATTTAAATAGGTATTTAAAGTCTAGTTTTGATGCAGTTTTGAACTGTTTTTAATGGTGTTTTAACCTAATTAAAACACAGAACAGGAAGATAACTAACGCGACATGAATAGCTCCTTTTAGTATGGTCACGTTCCATTATCCATATTTTACTGATGGGGCAGTAAAATCTCATTTGAAAACTATTTTGAAAATACATTAAAAACTTATCCATCTCTGCAAATAAGGCTCCAAATAGGTTTCAATTATGTTTCAAATAGTTTTAAATATTATGGCAAACAGCCTTGTAAAGATTTAAAATGTAGCTGTAAAGCTAGTTCAAATAAAATAGCTTCAAAATAGGTGAAAAACAGTTTAAAATCACTTTTTAAATAGGTTTTAGCTAAAGCATCATAAAAACACAGAAGAATACTGTATATTTAAAACCTATTCTGCAGCTATTTTTTTTCCATTTTATACCTATTTTCAGCCTATTTCAACCAAAATAGCATCATCAAACTAGGTGAAAAACAGGTTAAAAACCATTTTTCAAATGTGCTTTAATTAAAGCACATAATTAAAACACAAAAGAATCTTGTATATTTAAAACCTATTCTACAGCTATTTAAATCCTAATTTACAGCTATTTAAAACCTATTCTAATAAGAATAGCTCTAAACTAGGTTAAAAACAATTTTTCAAATAGGTTTTAACTAAAGCATCATAAAAACACAGAAGAATATTGTATATTTAATACCTATTCTGCAGCTATTTTAATCCTAATTTATAGCTATTTAAAACCTATTGCGATACAAATAGCTTGAATATGGATTTTCGATCCTTGATCACTCTGATCATGGTCATAAAAAGAACAGATGTGCTTTTGAATTACCGTGATCCGAGTGATCATGGTAAAAAAAATATTTTTTCGGATTTTCTCTAAAATGCACCTGTAGGTTAAGAATGTCTTTGAAATGTGGACAAAACTGGTGCAGAATTTGGTTCCAGATTTCACCATGCATGGAAAGATATAATCTTTCAGACAAAAACTCTAAAATTTGAGTAATCTAGAATTCTGTCTATCCTTAACAACAAGAATCACGATTTGGGTTGGCGAGGAAAGCTGTGAAATCTATAACTGACGTATGTGGGAGCTACTGATAGCAGACAAAGCAACAAATCTCTCGTTTCTGCATACATTCAGCCATATCAAGATTCTAAAACTTTGTTTCATAAAAACCCTCAGCCAGGAAATAAGACACACCCCAAGTGTAGCGGTAAATATTTTTTCACATGTACTTTATTTTTTTTCCAAATCCTGGGCTTTGAAACTTGGGGTGCAACTTATCTACGCATGCGGCTTATACACTGGCATTTATGGTGTACACACATGTACTGTGCAGGGGTATGAGGAACCTGCCTGCTCGAGGACAGTGAACTGTTGAAACATTGTTCATATGTCAAAATATATCTTAAAAGAAACATGCAAGAATTTGTTAATGGAGTTTAAATTTAAATACGAAAAAAGCTTTTAAACGTTTCAGATAAACCACAGAACTAAAACAAGTCTGCAAAGAGAGATCCTTAAATACATCAAACCATAACTGGTTGAGGAGACAGAGTTGGCTGCTAAGCATTTTTGTCTGCTGTAAAGGACCATCCCCCGCTGTTCCATCAAAGATTTTTTGCAGGAAGTGTGTTTTTATACTCTTTCATGGCAACTTAAAAAAAATACAGTATATGCAGTATTATTATACTTCAATGATGCATGTAGTGATTCCTCGAAATCACTGATCATTTCTATTACAACTAAAGTGTGTGAAGAGTAAACTCATAAATTTGGATCCTTTTACTTACAAACGTCCATAATAGCTTTCTCAGGCATTTTTCTGCATTGATTACATCTCTAAATCGCAGTTAGTTTATAGTACTGTTATCATCATATGAGATTTTATGTTACATCTACATCTGTTTAAGAGTACTCCTTCATTTAAATCAACATACCTTTTAGTTACTCCTTTAAAATTCCTAATAGTTTTAAATATACAATTTTATCCCTATTTTGAAGCTTTTTAATGACTGTCTATTTTATATAGGTACAGTATTAAAATACATGCTATATTAAAATATGTTTGAAAATGATTAGAGTTCTCTGCAATTTGAAAATACCTTTAAAATATTCTTTCCATTTCATTTCTGCCCTTGTTGCGTGGAGTAATTCCTATTATCAGAGGTTATCCCCCCCCCCCCCTCCCATGTATTGCATGTTTTTTGCTTACTGTGGTCTTTGGTCGTATCTCTTGCTGTAAGATTCTTACAAGGTTAATCCATAAGGTGTGTAATAAATTAGGGGCGGGGAATTGCTGCCTGCGGCACCCCTTCAGCCCTGTGCAGAAGCCCCGTCAGGGAGAGGGCATGTTGTTCTATTGCTGGACTAGGTTAACTTGGCCCCAGTACATTATGCCAGCCACCATGCCCGCCTTGCAAAACAGGCATGAGGCACCCCCTTGGTGTTGCGACATGTGCCGAGGCCCCTCATCCGGTCCCTCCGGTCGGTGCTTTTATCCGAGCCTTACCGGCATATTCCCTGCCAGCTTGGCCCACATATTGTGTTCTGTGTCGTTTTTCGCAAGTAATAACATAAAAGACAGAATAAAATCTATACAATGTAAGTACTGTTCTTGCGAGGAAACGGCCCAACATAAATTTCAATTTTCAGCTCTAGGAAACCAACATGGTTACTTTTTTGCTAGCAGACAACAACATTACGTATTTCAGTACAGTATCGGAATAACTACATCGTTTGATTTGTTAGTTGTTTGCCTAACTGAATTTCAGAAAACCCAGGCTGTGTATCCAGGGTTCTTAATTATATTATAATTATTATAGAGGATATTGCTCGGCTGTGCGGAGATAAAAAACTTCCCTTCTAGCGGTGAGAAATACTTCAATCTTTCGCTGCGCTCACTTGTAAAATATTGTTTAACACTCAAAGTGAAATTTTGTACATGTATCTTCAAGCGGTCATGTAATCTTCTGTTTATATGAACAACAATGAAATACCAAACCATTTCACTTTAATTTAATATATTTTTTGTAGTCCTAACATAGATCAACGGCATGATTTATTTTGTACCCATGGCAATGCTGGTCTTGTCACACATATCATGTTTTTGCACGGAAGCATACCTGGTATCATTGGTGTTAATTTATGTAATAAGTTCTTATCTGGTGCACTGCATATCATATTTACATTGTATTTTCTTTGGCACAAGATTGGTACTGATCCCAAGGAGGCACGGTATTGGTTGCGACAGTTTCAGAATCACGAGTCTGCACCTGATCAGCCTTTTGCTGTGGTTCAAGTGGATTCAGAAATCATGGAAGACAAAGTTATGGTAAGTTAATGTAAGTTTTATATGTGGCTAAATGTAATTTAGGCTAAGTTAAAATCAAGCCAATGCTGGTCAGCGGTGGTCTGGGAATCAGGCGCATTGAGGTGACATAAGGGGTTTCTCGATT